>NC_020492.1:32602795-32616610 GCF_000184155.1 Fragaria vesca subsp. vesca | reverse complement strand
AAAATGAGAGGTCGTGAGTTCGACTCATAACAGACTCGTTATAGTATATTGGTTGTTTATCTGATAAAAAAACTTATATTTACCAATAAGAAAATATTCCAACATAAATGAGCTTTTCTTTTTTTATTTTACTTGTGCTAAACAACAATCAAGGATAACAATTGTATACTATGTATGTTCTTTTTTTCCCTCTATTTTATGTACATGAAATTATTTCAATAGTTATTTAATCTTTCATCATCGATTTGTTTTATATACCTTCACCTTGTATATATATGCTTTCAACATGTATGATAATAGAAAATTTTATGTCACACGGTCGATATTGATCATAGTTCTAGCTCTAATTAAATATATAATATGTTGTAAAATTTAGAAAATAGTAAATTAGAAACTAAAAATATATAAAGAAAATAATAAAGAATACAATCAATTAATTATCGAATTGGAAAATCTAGAGAGAATAAATATACTTATTTTTATATGATTATTGTCCTTAATAGTCATTACGTAAGAGGAGATAATTGTCATTCAATAACTTATAACAAAAGGAGGTCAAGTGAGCAAATTTGGAGGTCTCAATAGCCGCACTCATTAAAAAAATACCTCATATCAGTCTAATGTAATTCAGTGAAAGACACAGAAGTATCACACATTTTAGATTATGGTCTAATCGAACACATTTGGGTTGTGGTAAAATTCTGGCTGTTAAACTAGTAGCAGTGAAAACCTTGCACGAAACAATCAATTCGTTAAAGTAATTTCCTAAGAGTTACTGCGCCGTTTCAGACGTGACGAAATTCTCCTTCTATAAACGACAAGTGCTTAAAGCTGAGATCCTGGAGAAGAAAGAATCCAAAGTTGTGGGACCCGCACACATCGCAGTAATAATTGTAAACAGTAACGGATGGGCCTGCTTATATACGGGTCACTGACTCACGTACTTAAGGGGAGGCCCAACTGATTGGCCCAATTAGGCAAATTTTCTTCTCTCAGTAAAAACAAAAAAGTTGTATGTTTCTGCAATCAAAATGATATCTACAGAAATGTGGATGCACTTCAATTCTGAGCTCTGTCATAGGAGTACAACATCAAATTGTCATAGTGGACCAAGTGAGTTGAAGTGATTCCATGCTTCCTGTTTTACCAAAGAAAAAGAAAGTTGTGTGAAGCCACAAAAGTGCATTCCTGCTTTTTCCAACAAGAAAATATGATGAAACATGTGATTCTTGATAAAGTATAACTAGGTACCTGCAAGATATCAAAAACTTTTTCTGCAATGTATTTCTGTTGTGATGTAGCTCCTTTCTGTTGTAGTTTATCAGGGTGTAAACAGAGGAGAGCCCTTTGATATGATCTTTTCACAGCATTTCCTTCTATTATCTCGACTAGAGGTACAGTCTTCCACCCGCTCTCAGGCCAAACAATCTGACATTTTAATGAGAAAACCAGCGTTAGTAGTGTTCTTGAAGAAAACAGCAGAATGCCAATGTGGTATTTTTTCAGTTTGTCTACGATTGCGAAAAGTGCTCACATGTTGCATAGTAGTAAGCAGTGAGCGTATGTTTCCTTCCTTTCCTTTTGACCACTGTCGTATTTTAGCATCAATAGCCTGGATCATGTGAAATATAAAATCACTGCTCCCGGGCAAAGAACAAAAAATTGTAATAGCATTTGTTCTGCTGATTTGTTCTGAATTACCTGTAACTCTTCATGATTATTGCCTACTACTGGCGGTTTCTTCTCATCTTGAATTAATTCTTCGATCTGCAAACACGCCAATAGGTTACAGTAAGAACAATATGCTCAAATTAAATTTCCACTTCCCAACATCTTCAGGCATAGTATGCAGAACCAGAATTATGTTTGATTCATTCTTTTAATACAAAGGATTAAGTAAATTCTAATTCTTCACAAATGATTTAAAGGTTTAACGAGGATAAAAAGAACCCGATACCTGGAAGTTTTCATGGATGGACTCATCCGCATCTCCAATATTAGCCTTAGAGCAGTTGGCAACTGATCCTGTCAAAAAGTTGTCAGCTGAGTAATTAGACAATGGAAGTCGAGGTGAAAATGAATGAGTCCGCAGAATTAAATATATTGATACATACAAAATAGAAAATTAAAGATAATTGCGCTAAGCAAAGGTCCATTCCACTTCTTGACTCATGTTCACAATTACTAGATATAGTTGTTGAAGTACATTACAGTGCAAGAGAGTTTTAGATGGAACTAGAGCAATATCAAATATCTGCACTCACTAATACTATATTGATAATAAGTTAATAACGTTCATGCTTTGATACCTCTGCTTTCTTATGTAGCTACACACATTACTTTCATACAAGATTAGGAGCACTAACCAGTACTGGCAGCTGAAACATACTGCTCAGGAACATTATTAACGATAAAGCTAGACTTCTTAGCTTCAAAAGCGTCCTTCTCTGACCGTTTGAGATCTTCTATTATCTGAAAATATCAACAAAGAGAGTAATATATTTAGTAGATGTCATCAGCATATGATTAATATTTTGTATTGAACTCAAAACCTGTCTGAATTGATTACCTTTGCGGAAGAAGCATCTGGCGATGTTTTCTTCACATAGGAAGTTTGCAATTCCTCATGCATTATAGGTGTGATTATAGTTGCTTCACTCCCTGGTTCACTTGGACTTTTTTCCTTCCTTTTAAAGCGCTGACTTCCTAAGTCACCATCATCTTTGGGTTTTGAAGAAGCTTCTTGGTTAAACATTTTAACAAAATCCTTAACTGTTCCCTTGACTTGGTTTCTCCCAAGATTGTCTCCCAATTTTCGAAGTGAACCTTGGACACCAGATTTATCAACTTGAACATTAGTCAAGGAACTTCTTTTTCCATTCTGATTTTTCTCATTTCTGCTGGAATCAACATCTACAGATAATTTTTTGGTGGCTTTGATTGGAACTTCCTTGTTACCGGCCAATGTAGTTATCTCGTCGGTTCCTGCATATGAAAACACATGTGTGATTTCAGAGGTTCTAGAGGAGCCAAGTGACAGTTAAACCACAATACAACATACATACCTTTTCCAAGATCATTATCAAAAAACAGAGAATGAGTAGGTCTTATCTCAGGCTTGTGCAGTTGTTCCATAAGCACATGGACTTTTTTCTGTGGACCTTCACCAGCTGTTTGAAGCAAAGGACGAGGCTCTATATTTTCACTAGTCTGGCATGAAATGCTGTTTTGTTTTGGCCACTGGCATGAGTTCGTATCTTTTTTTGGCCACTGGTATGAAACAGTAGCACCAGCTACATCTGCAACATTACTACATAGGCTGCTGGAAGTTTCTAAAGATTCAACTACAGGAATAATTGTGTCCTCAGTGAATCGACCTGGCCGTGCTTCTATTTTGTTGGGAGTGCTTTCATCAAGTAGCAAATCATTTTCTTGTTTGTTGCTTTCCAACTTGGACGATGTAGAATCTGGAAGCAGGTGATCATTGGAGGTCAAATCAATACTGGGCAGAGGGGATATAGGTGATTTCCTTGCCAAAATCTTGTTACCAGCATCTTCACAAGTGCTTGTTTGTTCCTCATTTCTAGTGGCTTGCACTCTTGAACCACTCCTTCCCCTAAGAGGCATCACCATTGGCTTGCTAGCCCACCTGTATATAGAGAAATGAAACTGATTGCTACTAGTTGGACTTCCAGAACTCTTAGAATCCTGTTCCGAAGTGCCTCCTGTATCATCTTTGTCAGTCTTGGACAAGTTAGAGGACCCCTCACCGGTAGCAGAAAAGTCCTGAGATAAATGGCTCATGCGAAGTGATGACCGAACGTCACTTTTCAAGTTTTCAGGACTTTGGAATGTTTGGCTTGAAAATCTAGAAAGAGAAGTGGTGCGAGTAATGGCACCAATTGTTGGAGGAGAGTCCGCCCCTTTAGTCAATTTGGCAGGCAGGCTGAGAAATTAGAATAAATTTAAAGTAACTAAGCCACTATACATGATCATTTTTCAGTAACTAGTAATACAAAATCAGAATGAACTGAAATTAAACACAGAATTATTTAACATCAAGAATCCATTTAGGAAAAGTATCAGAAAATAAAAGTGCAAACAAACTGCTTTCATGTTAAGTTATGCCCAGAACATTATATACTTCTACCTAAAGACTATTCAGAAAAAAATAGAGTGAAACCTGAATTGTGCAGACAGTGAAGATCCCAGAGAAAATTCAGGTTTAGGCGGCAAGGGCCGTGCCGGACTTAAAATCCGAGAACCTGGAGAAGAGGAATAAGGATCACGTTGAGGCCTCCTTGGACTAGAACTCACTGAATTGCTGACTTTAAATATGTCATCAAAGAAGTCATCACTGTGAGTTTGCCTCCTGTTATGTGACTCTTCCCCAAAAACCGGCTTCTCAGACCAACGTTCATTATCATCATCATCATCATCTCCTTTGGGTGTACTGGTACCTGTAAGATCGTTGAAGCTGTACCTCGTTTCTTGAATGGAGGATGATCGCCTCGGCGGGCCACCAAACACATCATGAAAATCAATATCCGAGTTTGTGTGGGAACTTCTGGGTGAAGAACCAGAGTTGATGAAGGAATTTTGAGGACTGTACCCTAAAAGAATGCTCTCTCTTTGCGAAAACCTCTCCATCTCAGTCACCACCAAATGTCCACAAGCTAATCAGAACACAATTCAAATGAGAGAATTGGCGGGTAACTGTAGCAGTGTTCTTTGAAGCAGTTGCAGGAGAGGAGAGGTTTAACAATAACTGGGGGATTGAGAAGGAACACACATATTATGGAACTGAAAGGAAAAAATTAGGAGACAAAGTAGGGTTCAGGTCGGGAATGCTAGTAGGATTTGAAGCCACACAAGCCAGAAAGAGTGCATGGTGTGTGTTTGTGGATAAGTGGAAAAGTCCAAACAAGACAGGGAAGTAGTAACCTAATTGGGCACCAAAGATTCACTGATTTAGGCTCTTGTTTTGACGTTTTCCGGAAATCAGTTATTTGCAGTTCATCTAATGGTGACCATTATTCAGAATTTTTGTGAGGATTATTAACTTGGTTATCACATTCAACCAAGCTCAGCAGTTTCGACGCTTTCCTGTAAAAGCTGGGAACCGTGATGACGATATCCACATTCTGATCCCTTTTGATCAAGTTTTATTTGTCAACACTATCCATCCAGATTGCTAGTAAGGCCTACCACAATTTTTCGGATGTTTTTCAGTGCTCCCCGCACTGGTACTAGCTAAATCGAAAGGAAGAAAAAAGGAAGAAAACATTGTCTAACGGTTCCAATGTCTCAGGGGACAAGGTTTTATATCAGAAGTTGATTTCAGAAGAAATACATGTAAGAAAAGGGAAGAGTCAGCATGAACCAAAGGTGTCAAATGACAGGAAGATGAGAAACCCGTAAATGAGATTTCATCGTGTATGTATAATTATGATACAGAACAAAGGGTCATCTCAGGACATACACAACCGAAACTCACGAAGTTAACTAATGCTATCAATACAAAACCAGAACTTGAAAGGAAACTCACGGGAAGGGGAAGGAGATGCTTTGGCTTGGCCTCAGAAGGTGCAGTCGATTTAACCTACCAGTATCAATTGAATTAGACAGCATTGTGTTACTGTTTACCCCATCCATGGGTCAGAGCAGATCTTCTGTTGAACTATGACTACCAATTAGAACCATCAGGGAAAGGTTCCAGTGCATCTTGCTTGCCATTAATGTAGAATTCTACAATTGCCTTCATTCTCGGAAGTTTGTCTGGGTGGTAATTTACATGAAGGATTACTGGTTTCAACTTCTTCAAATTAGCATCTTTCCTGACCGTCTTGAAGAGAACCTTGCTGTTCATAAACATGTAGAAATCCATTGTTCTCTTGGCAGCATGAAGCCCATCATACCCTGGATGTGAAGGGAAATACAGCTCTTCATTAAAAACCGCTTGGTCCCATGCTTTTTCCCTAGAAAGCCGTCCAGCCACACGATCCAAAAGCTCAATAGAAGGAAGTGTAGGTCTTATGTAGAAGAAGCCAGAGTTATAAACCCATATCCTCATTGTATGAGCATAACGGGCCCAACCCATAGAAGGTTCATCAAAAACATCATTGTATCCATACGCTGTCATATTATTGTGACCATCAGTCATTGACTCTACATCGGAATCCCGATACAGATGATTGAACGGGTTCTGCAAGTACACTATATCAACGTCCGACAGAAGTACGCCATAACCTAGTTGCAAAAACTCCCTCAAGATACGGAACTTCAACCCAGAGACGGCATGGTTACCTCCTGTCTTGGCAATTGAATCAATACCTTCATCAGGATCTCTCCTGTATACAGGAACATCATTGGCTTTGCAAAATTCTTCAATCTGATTGTCTAATGCAACAACCAGATAATTGGTTATGCCAGCCTTCTTGATGGTAGTAACCTGCACCTCCAACATGGGCTTCACATTAGAATTTGCAAGTACAACAATGAGCTCTTTACGAACTGCCACACCCTCCAAGATCTTCGCCAACCTCGGATTCACAGATTCATCAGGAGTAACAGTCGGGTTGGTCCTCAAGCCCTTGACGGTACCAAAAGGTCCAGCCTTATGTGGTTTGCCCAACACTGAAAACTGCTCATGCGCATGATCTTTCCCCTGCTCAGCCTGCCGTAGCTTTTCAGTAAGATCTTGTAACTGCGTCTTCAACTCACCATTCTTGTCTGACAGTTCTCGAATCTCAGACCTCAGCATCTCAATCCGTTCCGGTGGTTCACACTGAGAAGAACTCTGCAAGCCAAAATACAGTTCCACAATAAACTACACCGGCAGCTCAACCATAACATTTCCAATAACACAAAACACTAAAATCAACCATCAAAACATGATAACCAAAAGTACAAATCTTATCAAACAAAATAAAAAGTTCAATAATTCGAGCCGAAGTTACATTTCAAACGGCATAATGCCATAATCAATATAAATATAAAGCATGAACAATTGCATTGACGTTTTTTCAATGAAAAAAAAAAGGCACATTCTTTGCGTGAACATGCAGAAAACTTGGTTAATATCACTAAATTAACAAAGCAATATTTTGCATTAGAGCAATAAACCACTATTTCTCAGCTCAAATTGATCGATCATATCGAATTACTATAAGATTAAACTAGGCTTAGTCCACGAAGAACACAAATTAGAGATCCGAACCTGGAGATCCGATTTTCCGATACGCCAGTTCTGGGCAATCCGATCATCGGAGCTGTTGATGAAGAAGCCGTGAGGATAGAAGAAGGCGAAGACGGAGCCGAGAAGGATTCCGACGACAATGGCTATGAGAATTCGAGATCCGCGAAATGACTGAGCCGCCGCCTTGTCTCTCATCAACGAGCCGTCACGGCGAGGCGCCATTTTCCGTTGGCTGTGTCAAGTCGTACGCAGTCTTAGCTTAGGCTTGAATTGAGCTCAGGGAAGAAGCGGACATTGGAGTAGAGTCGGCTCTGTGTTCTTCATCTTAAATATTCAGGTTTATATTATATTTACCAACTGTTCATTGACTTTCACAGTGAATCTGGCAAAACCGACCCGGACCCGGGACCAGGCCCAATTGACTTTATAGCAGAAGAAGCCCTGAAACACCCGGCCCAGTGTGCTTTTCCTTTCTCTCTCTTGCCTGGTTGGGGCGCTCCGCAACTTAGGTTCGAATCTCAATTGTGTCAAAATGGTTAACATTGTATCGAGATGCATAGTTGAAGCATTTCGCATACGCTGAAAAAATACCCGAAGACTCAGAAAAGAATAAAGCAACGAGACACAATTCATACACGTATAGTCGGTTTTCTCATTATTGTTATTATTAAATTTTTTCACTTGATGTTGAATTTTGATTCCCACGAATTTAAGAAAAGACAGATCATGGAATAGTAGCAAACTGCTATCCGGAATCTAATCCGATAAAACATCAAGCTTATGCTTTTGGAAAGTTTCATTCAGAACCAAGAAGAGTGCGTACACTCATTTATCTATCTAAAAGAGCAGAGTGGCCAAAATAGGAATGACAGACAAAAACAGGCCCAATGCCATTTTGCTTTTACAATAAGCCTGTCACTGAGAATGCTTTGATTCTCTAACACTGAGTGGGGCAATGAAAATGTAACTGAAATACGATGTGTCCATGTACATATGAGTGTTCGATCTTGTTCATGAATCGCTCGAACTGGTAACATACGAAACTACAACTGTGATATCATCGAGTTTGCCGCCATAGTAACGGAAACCAGCATCTTGAGCAGCGGTGGAGAAGGGTGTCTGCCGGTCTCTATCCTGCGCTCGTTGGCGTGCCAATGCTGCAATCTTTTGAGCTGTCACCTGAGGCCCTAATCCAGCTCTCATGGCATGAACCACAACTGCGGTAATCTCGTTGTTATACAAGTTGTCAAAGAGGCCATCAGTTCCAGCAACTATAACATCCCCAGGAGCAACAGGAACCGTAAAAACCTGTATAAAAAAGACACGAGTTAGCTAGTGCTAGGAACTACAGTCATTTGAGTCATTTGCGCTTGAGAATCATGTATACAACTGACAAGTGGTGGATGATATACGATACAACCAAGAATAAAATGAAATGTACCAAGCTATAATGGAATTATCATGGACAAAATCAATAGAACAAAACATATGCTATGCAAGTAATCACTTCAGTTAGCTGACCTGGCCAGAGCTAGGTAAATCGCTATTGACTCCATTCTCCAGTTGATAAGTGAAGTTAAAATCATGCTGCTGCACAGGGGATCTGAAAACAGTGCACCCGTCTCGCACAACTATAAACCCACTATCACCTAAATTGATTGCATGTATACCCTGCAGTGAAATTTCAACAGTTAATTTAAGTCGCAAAGTAAGTCAGTATGCAACAAACTAGCATTAGCTCAGTTCCTATGAAATATAGTTGCAGACAGATGTTGAGACTTTAAAGATTATTTTTACTATATCAGACTGCATTTAACACGAGACAATTTTGAACTGGCCTCAGCAGAATGGATATTTATCCTTCGACACCTAGCATGAGACCATAGTCACGTTGACAACAGAACGCTTCTAATTAAACGTCCTGCTTGAACTGAAAGCAATTTACAAACCTGTTCTGTGAGTGCTATGATGCATGCTGTTGAGGAACCTCTGGCTTTTGTGCTGGAGTGAGCTTTCTCCAACACCCTAGCAGGATCAACTGAACCTATGGGTTCCTCCTGAACAGCTGTTACAGAATTAGACATGAGTTCTCGGGAATACAATCCTGAGTTAACACCAAGATCTGCCCAGCCACCAACACCATCAGCCACCCCTATTGCTTGTTCATTCACACATATGAAGTGAGCATCCTCCCCACCAGTATCCTCTTTATCAGGATGGGGCAAGTAGCATGATCCTGAACTTAGTTTTAAGGACTTTGCATCTGTGTTTTTCCTGTAATTATTAGCACACGTGTGGAGTTACTGTACTGCTTAAGATAATACAAATTAAACTAGAGAATATGGAAACAAGTATCCAATTGTATACCACAACAAGTACACATAAAAAACAATGATAATATCTCACAAACAAAGATGGAAAAACTTTGTAATAGAATAAGCTGGTCTTACGAACTTACTGATCAGATGAATCTGCAGAACTTGAAAGCTGCTCCTCAGGAGCAGAATTATCAAAAGACACATCCTGGGCAGTCCCAGCAGATAAGCATGTGGATGAACTATGAAACTCTCTTGAGCCGAATCCGTTTAATGGGAAGTTATTACACCATCTCTTCCCAACTTCATATATGAAATATCCAAAAGTGGCATTAGTATTTGGCTGCCCATTGTTCTTCAAACTCATGCTGGCTTTCTGGAAACCAACAGAGCTTTTACTTCTGTTGTTATAACATGCACCAGCACTTTCCGGTAACATTGAAAAGAGCCCACGCCTCGAAGTATCCGGGGAACACCCCCCAACTAAAGCTTTAGAACCGCAAAAAGCCATGGCTTTATTCCGAAACTGACCAGAATCCGAAAGCACAGAATCAATATGATACCCACAAACTTGGAACGAAGGCCCCGACACAGAGGGAGTCGAAATGATCCGCGAAATCTCCCCAACAACAGAAATCTGCTTTCTCTGCGAGTCGGACCTCGCAGCAACAACAATACCTTGTGGCAGAAATGCCTGCAGGTCTGAAACAGCCGAAAACGGCCTCGACTGGAACAACCTAGAATTCCCAAACAACAACTTCCCCTGACCAATCAACCCGTCTAGCGAGTCCTGAAGAACACCTTCCTGACCTACAATCGATCTCTGCACCGCAGTCCTAACTTTCGACCAGTAAGAAGATGGCATCTTACCCTCTTAAACAGAACACCTTAGCTTCTAAGCCTCTAGTGCACCGATCATCACTGTACCCAAAATTAAATCTCATAACTACTTCCAAACTAACTTAATCTCCATCTCCTACCCATGTTTCACAAATCTGCCACATGCACCAAAAATTAAATTATAACCTTTACAAGTTCATGAAACTAGAATCCGATTTTTTCGGAAACAATAAAAACAACTTAATAGCGATAGCGAGAAAATCAGGGAGATTGAGACCTCACCAGGCACAGAGATCGGAATCGAAGCCCTCAATGAGTTCTAGATGATCGAACAGCTACTTGTTGTTCTGCAGTTAGGTGGAGGCACACGGGGTGTTCTGTAATCTCTATCCTCTCTTCCTAATAATACGTCTCTCTTTTTCTCTTCGACTGACTCTTTTAACTTTCAAAGATCGCCGCCGCCTACCAACGGTTAGAAGAGAAATTGAAATCCACACATTGGCGAGAGGTTGGGAAGAGGCATTAGGGTTTACTTTTACCTCCAAATTGTGTGGGGGGCGGCGAGGGGTCGTTTGGTAATTTATGTGGGACGAATGAAAGACTTTTATCAATGAAAGACGACTTTTATTCTACGCCTGTTACCGTATGTCATCGTATCACTTTCATCCAATAGAGTAGGGACTGAGGAAAGGAATGGAAAGGGAAATCTATTTAATTTTATTTTTTGAATTAAATAAGTAAAATGGCGAATTTCAGAATGATTTTACTAATCTACTTCGTGAGTTTATCAACATATATACAAAGAGGTGAATTTGGTAACGGATGAATTAATAAATTTGACACATGGTTGACCTCTTTCGATAATTTGGTTTAACATCATCCTCATTTATTGCGTCTCAAACGTTTTATTTGAATAAATTGAGAATGAGTGTTGTGAGAGGTTATGATTTGTAATTGTATTTCTTAATATTCAGCCCGGGGGGGAGTTTATGTTGTTATAGACCATGATTCTTTTGTACAACATATATGGGGTGTTTGCACTCATGTGCATATATGTGCATATAGCAAATCACATATACATCATCTAAAATGATTTGAAACACAAATAAATTCACTTGTGTTGTTGTTAAACAAATAATGACAGTTTTTAACAATTAAGGACAATATTTTCTCTACATGCCATGTCTCATAGTTTAATTTACCAAACTAACCCTACACTAATTAAATATATTTTTAAAAGAGAAAAGTCTCTCCTTTTGAGATTTTTCAGTAAATGGAATACAGTGGCAGGTTTTCATTTACTTAGTGTAGTAGCAATTAATTGCAGTAGAAGAAAAGTCTCTCCTTTTGAGATTTTTCAGTAAATGGAATACAGTGGCAGGTTTTCATTTACTTAGTGTAGTAGCAATTAATTGCAGTAGAAGTAGTAGCAGGGGTTAACATTCCTGTAAATGGAATACAGTAGCAGGTTTTTAATAACTTAGTATAGTAGCAGAGGTTAACATTCCAGTAAATGAAATACAGTAGTAGGTTTTTAATAACTTAATGTAGTAGCAGTTAATTCCAGTAGAATTAGTAGCATGGGTTAACATCTCAAAAACAACACAAGTATGTTTGGGCAATCCTCTAGTTCTGCTACTGCTTAAAGACTAAGACAATGAATGAGTCATAAGAGGGGGCAAAAGCTTTGCTACTGCTACTTTCTGTTATTGTTGTTGATACAGAAGTTCAACAACAGGTAGTAACATCACACAACAACAGCAACATGAATTAACAACTTGCAGTAGCAGCATACAACAACATTACACGCAATTCAACAACAGGCAGTAACATCACACAACAACAACAATATGAATCAACAACTTGCAGTAGCAGCATACAACAACATTACACGCAGTAGCAGCATACAACAACATCACACGCAGTAGTAGCACATATCAACAACACACACAGGAGCAACACACATCAACAATAACATGAATCAACAACATGCATTGGTAGCACACAACAACAACACATGCAATAGCAGCAACATGAATCAACAGCTTGCAGTAACAGCACATGTAGTAGCAGCACACATCAATAACAAACACAGTAACAACAACAAGCAGTGGCAGCACATAACAACAACACACACAGTAGCAACACAGAGCAGCACGCAGTAGCATCACACAACAACAACACACACAGTAGCAGCACACAACAACACGCAGTAGCAGCACACAACAACAACACACGCAGTAGCAGCACACAACAACAGGCAGTAGCAGCACATAACAGCATGCAGTAATAGCACACAACAACACACAACAACACACAACAATAACACACAACAATAACACACGCAGTAGCAGCACACAATAGCACGCAGTAGCAGCACATAACAACACACACCAACATCGCACGCAGTAGCAGCACACAACAGCACGTAGTAGCAGCACACAACAACACACAGCAGCACGTAGTAGCAGCACACAACAGCACGTAGCAGAATGCAGTAGCAACACGAAGCATGAGCACATATTAGCTACAAATGATCACTTTTTGCTGTCAAATTCAAAAGATATGAGTTTTACTTCCAAAGACTCTTTGAGTAAACCAAGTTGTAGAGATCGAAGAATAATCACAAGACATGACCCCAGATTCAAGAATGAGTCTTTTAATATAACCCACATCATGGTAAAAAAACCCACATCATTCAAGAATGAGTCTTTTAAGAAATCACATTTCAACTCTACTTTTTCAATGTCACCCACCAATCCCAAGGATAACTCGTCAACCACTTGTTTGCAAATTCAAAATTAGATGCTTCAGTATAGAACCTATTGCTCTAATAACTAGAACAACTTCAGCTTGATTCATTAACCATTAACATATCTCCAAACTAATAAACTACTTCAGATTCATCTCATTGATGTTCAATATCAAACCTGGTCATGTGGTGGCCAAGGTCCTCGACGGAAACACCGGACTCACCGACAATGTTGTGAAGCGTGAACTGCTTCTCGACGATCCTCTTCCCGGCGGAGACCGGAGATGAATCTCCGACGTCGGTGATAATGTTGGCATCGGACTCAGGGAAGAGATTGAGGGCTCGGATCAGTTGCTGGGCGTGCACGGAGGGGAAGCTGGACCTAGCGAGGCCTAGAGCGCGGGGGTCGGTGACGCTGGCGAGGGCGGTCAGAGGAGAGAGAAGGACAGAGAAGACGAGAAAGAGAGAGATTGGCAGCTCCATGTTTTGGGTTTCTGGGGAAAGAAAGCTAATGGTCCTCTGAGATGGTGGACTGTTAAGTAGTTTGAAAATGGTGAAGAGAGAGAGAGAGAGAGAGAGAGAGAGAGAGAGAGAGAGAGAGAGAGAGAGAGAGAGAGAGAGAGAGAGAGTAGAGAGTAGAGTAGAGTAGAGTAGTAGTAGTAGTAGTAGTAGTAGTAGTAGTAGTAGTAGTAGTAGTAGTAGTAGTAGTA
>NC_020492.1:32600966-32602775 GCF_000184155.1 Fragaria vesca subsp. vesca | reverse complement strand
AGAGAGAATTAGTGTGTTTCTCAAATCTGAAAATGGTGGAGAAGTGGTATTTTGAGGTAGTGGCAGTTTTGTAGATATTTTAGAAAAGAATGGTTTTTTGAGTATTTTGTGTAAAAATTACTGACAGGGCGTGGTACTATGCACTGTGGGCCTGAGCTTATGTCCTTATTTGTTTAAATCTGTTGAAAGATGGTTTTTCTGTGTTTTGCAACTGTCTATGGTAGTGGGATGTCATTTTCTATATAATTTTCATCTATCACCCTAATCTCATAGGCAGGCAGCCTCATGGAGGGTCTAGGCGGCCTCATGGAACGTCCAGGCGAGTCTAGGGGGCATATGGGAGGGTCTAGGAAGCCTCATGGAGAGCCTAGACGTGTTTAGGAGGCCCTAAACAGCCTCATGGAGGGTCTAGGCAGGTTTAGGCGGGTCTATGTGGCCTCTAGGCGGTCCTAGACGGGTCTAGGCAACCTCTTGGAGGTTCTAGGCGGTATCTAGAAGAGTGTATGGCTGGGTCTTGGCCGCCTCTGGATGGGTATTGGCAGCCTCTGGGAGGGTATAAGCGGCCTCTGCACAGGTCTAGGCGACCTCATGGAGTCATGGAGGCCTAAACGGTCTATAAGAGGGTCTAGGCAGTCTCTAGGAGGGTCTACGCGGGGTAATAATGACTTTTAGTCCCTAATGTGCAAAATCAGGAGAATCTCAAGACCCCAAGCTCTATGTTCTAGCTACTTTCGGAACATACATGTCTCATCGATCTTTCCCATTTTGTTGATCGTTGCTTTCACTAGTATTACGAAATCAGAAAGTTTAAGAGAAAGGGTAAAGTTTGTTCAGCAAAACTGCTAGCATTTCTCTTATCTGATATCGATAGAGCTCACCTGAATCCTGGAATGTAGATACTTCTACCTCCCTTTATGAAAAAATACATCTGCTGTTCTTGTAATTTAGATATAAGAACAGCATGGTACCCATAACGTTGAGTACGCAAACTTCAAGACAAACACAAGAAGAAAAGCAAGAGGAAGAACAAGAAGCATCATGCAGGGGAGTGTAAGACTTGTTTCTAAAGAGACTGATCATGTGATTTGTTTTTACTGTAATATGATTTAGATCGATGAAGACGGCTGAACGATGAACAATGAACAATTTTGGATGAGCATAAACAATGTGAAAGTTAGAATGTACATTGTCAATCATACATACATAATTACAAATTTAAGACATTACACAACTGTAGGAATCAGCGTTTTCATGCTTTGATCTAGAAGATCCATTAAGTTTTCAGCTTGGAATCTTCTTAAAGAGGATTTGAGCACCATACTGAGGCTGTAAACTAATCAATAACATCGGGGCGTGGACATAGGTTGGAGAGACCTCAAAAGAATAGTGCCTGATGATGGTTGCCAAGACTAGTTTTGCTTCAGCCAGAGATAAGTTCTGACCTGCGCAGATTCTAGGCCCCAGACCAAATGGAAAGAATGAGGCTAAATGCTTTCGAGGCTCTAAAAATCTCGAGGGATTGAACTCATTAGCATCGTCTCCCCATATCTCATTGTCGTGATGGACAGCCGACAAGGCCAAGTAGAGTTGTGTGTGAGCAGGAATATCAATGTCCCCAAGCTTAACCTTCTTTGATGTTTGCCTCAATAGCATCACAACTGGAGGGTAGAGTCTAAGCGTTTCGTTAACTATCAAGCTTACCTGTTGACAAATGTGACAGCATTGAACATATGAGGATGCAGCTACTAGCTAACCAACTATATATATATATATATATATATACAGTCCTTCTCGGCTGCGGACGTCCGC
>NC_020492.1:32530885-32599170 GCF_000184155.1 Fragaria vesca subsp. vesca | reverse complement strand
TTAAAACTAAATTGAACTTTTGAAAGCCTTAACGATCACCAAATCATATGAAATTTTGTAGAGGTGATCTACTCATATAGACCTAAGATATGAACGGTGGAGATGTAAAATTATAATCGGGAAGTTGGTGTAATGCCCTATCCCTATAAATTACTTAAAATAGGGATCCCTCATTGGAAGGGCCCTGTATATATATATATATATCATTAGTGGAATTTATTTACCGAACTTACAATCTTTAAGTCGTTCAAATTCTCTGCGGTAGGAAGCTTACTGTCTCCGCAAGCACGAATCACTTCTTCCCTAGCCTTACTTTGCCAATCCTGATGGCGGGCTAGAAGGAGAAGCGCCCAAGTCAAAAGAGAAGCAGTTGTTTCACTTCCTGAAAGGTAGAAGGTCTTGCATTCGGCAATTATTTCCTCTAATCCTAATTTTTCTTCTTCACCACTCTGGTTTTCGTAAGAAGACATCAACAGACTGAGTAGATTTGTTGATTCTTCTCTTGTTTTGGGACTATTCAAGAGCAACATCCGTATTGAATCACTAGTTTCCTTTTGTAGTCTCCACCTTTCTCTGTTATTCTTGGTGGGCAAAAACCTGTGCGCTAAAAGAACTGGATGAGAATTTGACTCTATTGAGATGGGAAGCCTATGCTAAAGGATGTAACCTTGCATACAAGTACGAGTAATATATGGACTTGTCAGTAAAGCAAGGACGATGTCCTTCCTCTCTTCTTTTTCTCAATCCTAGTTCGATCATGATCTTCCCATAAACAACTTTAGGAGAAGATCCTGTTCCTCCCATGAACAACATTAGGAGATTACTCGGCCTAAATTTCCACAAGTATGACAGTATATGTATTCATGAGCTATAGAGTTCAGTGAGTTCAATCATAATTTGAGTAACTAAAGCATGCATAATTTCAGGTATAAATCAGCAAGTCCTATTATGTCTTAAAAACATAGACAAGGAGAGTCACCTGAATCCAGGAATGTAGATGCTCCTAACCGCCTTAGAGAAAAGGTGCATTTGTTGTTCTTGCAAATTGAAAATTCGCTTTCCCTCCTCAAAACTGCTTCCAAAAGCTGTCCTCGATATAACATCCGCCGAAAGATCACGAAATTCTTTGTGCACATCCATCTCAAACTCATCTTTCTCTCCTCTTATACCCTCCCACTTCTCCAACGTCTTCATGGCACTCCCCACAATTTCAGGCACCCAACCCTGCATTGAAATTTCGGACAATAACAAAATGTGACATGAGAAATGTCACCTAGATCATTTGGTATAGTCACTGTAGTGACATAAGAATGAAACAATAATTTTAGATTTTAATACCTTTACCCGCTCCGTTTTGAAGGCCTGGTTGACGATCCGTCTATGAAAGGCCCATTCATCGCCTTCAAGCCCACCGAGTCCTTCTCCAAAGAGGCTTTTAGTTAAAGGGGTGAAGGGTATCTTCTGAAACGACCCACTGGAATTGACAAGGACCTCTTTGATCATATCCGGGTCGGATATTGCCAGCCTGGGGTTGGGCCCGAACCAGTAGAGGAAAGTCTTCCCGTACATGAGGGACCACCTGTCGTAGAATGGAATCACGCGTGGAACGATGCGGTGGTCAAATGGGACTCGTTTTGAAGAAGCCTCGGCGTACAGACGGCGGATCTCGGCGGAGTTTCCGACGATCGGACGGTAGCCGGGGCCCCTTATGCCTTGCTTTCTGAAGTGGGTTTGTGTCCTCCACGGGACCCATAGGGTTGAGTAGGCAAATTTGAAGAGGAAGATAACCAGAGTGGAAAGAAGGAGGAGGAAAAGGAGATGCATAGTTGAATCTAACAGAGAGAGAGAGAGAGAGCAAGCCAGAGATATAGATATTGCTTTGATGACTTGATGTTCAAGGGACCTGATGTTCAAAGAAGCGTTGAAATATTTAACTATATTGTAAGATAATTTAATTGGTTTTTTTTTTTTCAAGAAATTTAATTGGTTTGCTGACTGCACTTGGTTTCTACTTAATGACTAATATATAGCTACGTGTAAGTGGAGTGACACTCATATATAGCTTCACTTTGAAGTTTGGTGCATACATAAAGAATAAAAAAAGATTAAATTCAGTTTGTCCCTTTGTACTTTAAGTCAATAATCAGTTTGGTCTCATATCTTTTTTTTTTTAATAACGTTAGTCCTTGTACTCTCAAACATCATCAACTAAGTCCAAAATTTTAAAATAACTTCAAAAATAATATTATTTAATGACTTAAAACTAACATGGGGTTTCATATTTGAGTTTTTTAACCTACAAATAGGGCAAATAAACATTCTAATGATGAAAAAAAGTCATTTTTCAAGGACCAAACTCACCCATTTTTGCACTAAAATTCAAATTTTAGACTTAGATGATGTCATTTGAGAGTACAAGGACCAACGTTATTAAAAAAAAGATATGGGACCAAACTGATTATTTACCTAAAACACGAGGGGGCAAACTGAATTTAATAAAAAAAAAACAACATAAAATAAAGAATTAAATTCAGTTTACCCCCTTGTGATTTGGGGGTGACTTCATGTTAGTCCCTACACTTTTATTTACATCAGTTTACCCCTTGAACTCTTCAATTTCTGTCTGCCGTGCCCAAATTCTCATATTCTGTTTGAATTGACCGTTAATTATCAGCAGTCAAGGTCCGATTTGGACATATAAGGTCCGATTTGCCCAAATTCTAGATACTGGCCTCACAGTTAAGGTTAAAATTATCAGCAGTTAACGTCCGATTTGGACAGAATATAGGACATTTGGTCACGCTTGATGAAAATTCAAAAGTTTGAGGGGTAAACTGATGAAATTGAAAGTAGAGGGATTAACATGAAGTTACTCCCAAACTTCATGGGGTAAACTGAATTTAATTCTAAAATAAACGACATAAACTTATGGTGGGCACTGAGCAGTTGAATTGAAACCAAAGCAAGATGAAAAATTTATAGATGTTTTTGAAATAATGACCCAACATTTATAGAATTTAAGGTACTTGCACTGCTAATCATTATACATGTCATCTCCATGGATAGGTTTGAAAGAGCTACGTAATATATACATATATAGAATCGAAGATCATATAAACAACCGCAGTTATTGACTCAATTATTAAAAATTACATGAGCTTTGAATGGATAGAGCTGGAGACACCACATTGTTGGAAGGCGTGAGAGGCGGCGACGCCACCATGATGGCCTTTCAAGCATTCGGGTTCGGATTTGGAGTTCCCAGCTGCGAGCTTCCTAGGGTTTGAGCCTTGGCACTCTCCTGACTCTCCTTGGCCAAGGCGTCACAGAAAGCCTTATGCGTTATGAAGTTATCCCTCCTTCAACCCAAAACAAAACGACAACAACAGAACTTTTACTTCTGTTGTTATAACATGCACCAACACCTTCCGGTAACATTGAAAAGAGCCCACGCCTCGAAGTTAAAGTATCCGGGGAACACCCCCCAACTAAAGCTTTAGAACCGCAAAAAGCCATGGCTTTATTCCGTAACTGACTGGGATCCGAAAGCACATAATCGATATGATACCCACAAACTTGAAATGAAGGCCCCGACACAAATGGAGTCGAAATGATCTGAGAAATCTCCCCAACACAAAAATCTGCTTTCTCTGCGAATCGGACCTCGCAACAACAACAATATATACCTTGTGGCAAAAATGCCTGCATGTCTGAAACAGCCGAAAACGGCCTCGACTGGAACAACCTAGAATTCCCAAACAACAACTTCCCCTGACCAATCAACCCATCTAGCGAGTCCTGAAGAACACCTTCATGTCCTACAATCGATCTCTACACCGCAGTCCTAACTTTCGACAAGTAAGAAGATGGCATATATCTTACCCTCTTAAACAGAACACCTTAGCTTCTAAGCCTCTAGTGCACCGATCACCACTGTACCCAAAATTAAATGAGAAAATTATAAAGTAGCATGTGAGCAAATTTAAAAACACAAAAAAATCACTTTCAATAGTTTTTATACAAATTAGGACATAAGCCTGAGGCTTAAAACCAACAATATCAGGCCTGATCCCATTTTTCATATCTAATGACCTAGATACCTCTACTTTACAATAAAATTATGAAAATTACCACCCAAATATCTTAACCTACATCTCTCTCTCTCTCTCTCTCTCTCTCTCTCTCTCTCAGCCACACGCTGCTCTCCCCCACCGATCCCGCCTTCCTAGCCCACTGCCTCCGCCTCGCCTTCCCCTCCGTCGTCGCCCTTTGTCATCGCTCTGCTCTATCACCATCGACTCATCTAGGTCGCCGGAAGGACTTCTGGCCCAACTGCAAACCCTCGCCGTCATTGGCATCTACCACTGCCCGTCATCCCCCGATCTTGGCTTCACCTGCGTTCATGCCCATAACTGCCCTGGTCGGGCGCTGCTTCAAGCTTCGCCTCCAGCCAATCCGTCTCCACCGCTACACTCTTGTCTCAACCTCGGTAGATTTGTTGGTTAGGCGACGTAGATGATGAGAGGTGAGTGGCGTCGATAACGGTGAGGGGTGGTGAGATTTGGAGTGAGTTATGAGATCGAATAAGTTCGATTTGTGTGATTTGGTGGATTTCAAGGGCAGATTTGGTTGCAGGTGGTCAGATTTCAAAATTGTGGTTTTGATTTGCTTGTTTTCTTTGGAATTTGTGTGATCTATTGGAACAGAGTTGGGGTTGGGGCTGGGGATGGGTTGGTGGGAGAATTGCTGGTGGTGGTAATAGTGGATTTAGGATTAGGATTGTGGGTGGGTTAGTGTCATTATGCTTGGGAATTGACAGTAGCAGTTAATAGCAGCGCTGCGCGCGATGGTGCTGCGTGCTGCTACGCGGTGGTGTTACTTGTTACTAACGTGCCATCCTGCTGCATGCTGCTATTGTGCCATCCGGTCGGTGCAGTAGCAGAAAATTTTCCGGTCGGTGCAGTAGCAGCAGATTTTCGGTCGGCACAGTAGCAGCAGATTTCCGGTCGGCACAATAGCAGCAGATTTCCGGTCGGAGGCAAAAGCAGTGGATTTCCAGTCGGAGGCAATAACAGGAAAATATGTTTTAATTAAGGACAAAATTGTAAATGTGCAATGCCACGTGACAACAATATAACAGTTTGTTTTTATTTGTAAATGTTTGTTCTTATTTGTTTAGTAAAATGCTTAATCAATTGATACGTAGTTAGTAACTAATATGTAGTTTACTAAAATTAAATCTCATAACTATCTAAACTAATTTGATCTCCGTCTCCTACCCATATTTCACAGTTCTACGACTTCTGCCACATGCACCAAAAACTAAATTATAACCTTCATAAGTTCATGAAACTAGAATCCGATTTTTACGAAAACAATAAAAACAACTTAAAAGCGAGAAAATCAGGGAAATTAAGACCTGACCAGGCTCAGAGATCGGAATCGAAGCCAAGAGCTACTTGTTGCTCTTGTATGCAGTTAGGTGGAGGCACACGAGGTGTTATGTAATCTCTATCCTCTCTTCCTAATAATACGTCTCTCCTTTTCTCTTCGTCTAAAAGAGAAATTGAAATCCACACATTGGCGAGAGGTTGGGAAGAGGAATTAGGGTTTACTTTTACCTCCAAATTGTGTGGAGGGGGCGACGAGGGGTAGTTTGGTAATTTATGTGGGATGAAGGAAAGACTTTTATCAGTGAAAGACAACTTTTATTCTACGCCTGTTACCATATGTCATCATATCACTTTCATCTAATATAGTAGGAACTGAGGGAAGGAATGGAAATCTATTTACTTTTATTTTTTGAATTAAATAAGTAAAATGGCGAATTTTGTGAATAATATTAAGCATTTACAAACTCAATTTATCTGGAGACGAACTTAGTGACGGATAAGTTAGTGAATTTAGTACATGGTTGTCTTACTTTTTTTAATTTAGTTTTACTGCATCCTCGTTTGTTGCGTCTCTAATGTTCAATTTGGATCAGCTGAGAATAAATGTTGTAATAAATTTTGATATGTATTTGTTTTTCTTAATCATAAAAAAAAAAAAGAATAAGTTTATGTCGTTATAGAACATGACCCTTTTGTACAATATATACGGTATATTTGCTCTCATGCACATACGACTCTTGCAATATGATCTCATATGTCACCCTTTCACTATTTTCTCTTCATGGTGGCAAAAATTCTCAATTGTTTATACCATGTTCATAGATAATTTAATAAATTAAAACCCCGATATTACATTTCGATAAGATTAAAATCTCTAAAAAGAATGAGGACTATTAATCCAAAGTCTCAAACAAAGGGGTACAGCTTTCCATTGACTTTCACTAATGACATAGCCTCTTGAAATATGCACTGTCAAATTCTCACACACTACTACACTAGATAGTATAGATTCATTCAAATACATTACAAACCCCAGTAAATCTTCAGCTAGAAATCCTACTGAAGGGAATCTGAGCGCCAAACTGAGGTTGAAGTTACAGACATAACTGGGGCATGAACATAAGTTGGCGACACTGTGAAAGAATAATGCTGAAGGATCAAGGCTAAGATTACTTGCAGCTCGGTCGTTGCTAAATTTTGAGCTACACAGATTCTAGGTCCCAGCCCAAATGGAAAGTGAGAAGCTAGATGTTTCCGCGGCTCGCTAAATCTCATTGGATTGAATTCACTAGCATCCCCTTCCCAAATCTCAGTGTCGTGATGCAGACCGATCAAGGCTGCAGAGAGCTGTGTACCAGCAGGAAGGTCCAGGCCAGGACTACCACCTAGCTTAACCCCTGTTAGTGTTACCCTATTTATCGTTGGGACTGGAGGGTAAAGCCGCATCGTTTCATTGATTATCATAGTCACCTGTCGAGATTTTAAAGCAAGATATCAGAATACAAATCAGTACTGAATGGGGGATGTTCATTTGGTACAGTTTGCTATGTCACATTCTCAGACTTCAACCTCAAAAATGAACTTGCAATCTTGAGGTTGTTCAAATTCTGTGCGATTGGAAGCCCACTGTCTCTGCAACTTCGTAGTACTTCTTCTCGAGCTTTCATGCTTTCCAAGAAGGAGAAGAGCCAAAGGTTAAGATATTGACAGTTGTCTCCTTCCCTGCAAAGCAGAATGTCTTGCATTCATCTATGACTTCCTCCTCATCTAATTTCTCATCCTCACCATCCTGACCTTTATAAGAAGACATCAAGAAACCGAGAAGAGTTCTCGCACTCTCTCTTCTTTCACTCTTGATCAGTACACGTACTGATTCGCGAGCTTCCTTCTCCAATCTCCACCTCTCTCTGTTGTCCCTGGTAGGCAAAAACCTGTTTCCTTCCAAGAAATTATGCATCAAGAAACTTGCTCAACAAAACAAGTCACTGTAAACTAAAGGAATGCCCTGAATGGAGCATTGCTAGCATTTCTCATCTCTTATGTTGCGAGAGAGAGCTCACCTTAATCCGGGAATGTAGACACTTCTAGCTCCCTTTACGAAAAGAGACATCTGCTGTTCTTGTAATCTAAATAATATACGCTTCCCTTCCTCAAAACTGCTTCCAAAGGCTGCCCTGAATATGACATCTGCCGAGAGTTCATGAAATTCTTTATGAACATCCAGTTCAAACTCATCTTTTTCCCCTCTCAAACTCTCCCATTTCACAAACATGTTCGTGGCACTAGCCACTATTTCAGGCACCCACCCCTGTAAACACAAATAAATCACTAATAGTAACTATTATCATATAACAACAGTAATAAATCATTTAGGATTCTAGCTAGAACATGATCACCTTGACCCTCTCCACAGTCAAGGCTTGGGTTGCAATCCTCCGGTGAAGAGCCCATTTCTTGCCGACCAACCCAGCAAGTCCCTGACCAAACAGGGTCTTGGTATGCGAACTTCAAGAGAAACACGAGAAGAAAAGCAAGAGGAAGACCTGTTTTTTAAAGAGACTGATTGAGTGATTTGTATTTATTGTAATACAAATCTGGATGATCATAAACAATGTGAAAGTTAGAACGTACATTGTTAATCATACATATACTGATATACATATAATACAATAACATAGCAAAACTACATGATTACATATTTAAGACATTACACAACTGTAAGTATCAGCGTTTGGATGCTTTGATATAAAAGATCCGTTAAGTTTTCAGCTTGGAATCTTCTTAAAGAGGATTTGAGCACCATACTGAGGCTGTAAACTAATGAACAACATTGGGGTGTGGACATAGGTTGGAGAGACCACAAAAGAATAGTGCCCCATGATGGTTGCCAAGACTAGTTTTGCTTCAGCCAGAGCCAAGTTCTGACCTGCGCAGATTCTAGGCCCCAGACCAAATGGAAAGAATGAGGCTAAATGCTTTCGAGGCTCTGAAAACCTCGAGGGATTGAACTCATTAGCATCTTCTCCCCATATCTCAGTGTCGTGATGGACAGCGGTCAAGGCCAAGTAGAGTTGTGTGTGAGCAGGAATATCAATGTCCCCAAGCTTAACCTTCTTTGATGTTTGCCTCATTAGCATCACGGCTGGAGGGTAGAGTCTAAGCGTTTCGTTAACTATCAAGCTTACCTGTTGACAAAAGTGACAGCATTAAACATAATGAGGATGCAGCTACTAGCTAATAAACTATATATATATCGCATTAGTGGAATTTATTTACTAAACTTACAATCTTAAGGTCATTTAAATTCTCTGCAGTAGGAAGCTTCCTCTCTCCGCAAGCACGAATCACTTCTTCCCTAGCCTTACTTTGCCAATCCTGATGGCGAGCTAGAAGGAGAAGCGCCCAAGTCAAAAGAGAAGCAGTTGTTTCACTTCCTGCAAGGTAGAAGGTCTTGCATTCGGCAATTATTTCCTCTAATCCTAATTTTTCTTCTTCACCACTCTGGTTCTTGTAAGAAGACATCAACAGACTGAGTAGATTTGTTGATTCTTCTCTTGTTTTAGGACTATTCAAGATCAACATCCGTATTGAATCACTAGTTTCCTTTTGTAGTCTCCACCTTTCTCTGTTATTCTTGGTGGGCAAAAACCTGTGCGCTAAAAGAACTGGATGAGAATTTGACTCTATTGAGATGGGAAGCCTATAGGCTAAAGGCTGTAACCTTGCATACAAGTACGAGTAATATATGGACT
The DNA here is from genome assembly GCF_000184155.1 of Fragaria vesca subsp. vesca. Taxonomy (NCBI): domain Eukaryota; kingdom Viridiplantae; phylum Streptophyta; class Magnoliopsida; order Rosales; family Rosaceae; genus Fragaria; species Fragaria vesca. The sequence continues at coordinate 32,590,025 of NC_020492.1, read as the reverse complement.
TGTCAGTAAAGCAAGATGTCCTTCTTCTCTTCTTTTTCTCAATCCTAGTTTGATCATGATCTTCCCATAAACAACATTAGGAGAAGATCATGTTCCTCCCATGAACAACAATAGGAGATTACTCGGCCTTTCCACAAGTATGACAGTATATGTATCATTATTCATGAGCTATAGAGTTCAGTGACTTCAATCATAATTTGAGTAACTAAAGCATGCATAATTTCAGGAGCAAGTCCCATTATGTCTTAAAAACATAGAAAAACATAGACAAGGAGAGTCACCTGAATCCAGGAATGTAGATGCTCCTAACCGCCTTAGAGAAAAGGTGCATTTGCTGTTCTTGCAAGTTGAAAATTCGCTTTCCCTCCTCAAAACTGCTTCCAAAAGCTGTCCTCGATATAACATCCGCCGAAAGATCACGAAATTCTTTGTGCACGTCCATCTCAAACTCATCGTTCTTTCCTCTTATACCCTCCCACTTCTCAAACATCTTCATAGCACTCCCCACAATTTCAGGCACCCAACCCTGCATTGAAATTTCGAAGAATAAAAAAATATGACATGAGAATTGTCACCTAGATCATTAATTTTGGATTTTAATACCTTAACCCGCTCCGTTTTGAAGGCCTGGTTGACGATCCGTCTATGAAAGGCCCATTCATCGCCTTCAAGCCCAACGAGTCCTTCTCCAAAGAGGTTTTTAGTTAAAGGGGTGAAGGGTATCTTCTGAAACGACCCACTGGAATTGACAAGGACCTCTTTGATCATATCCGGGTCGGATATTGCCAGCCTGGGGTTGGGCCCGAACCAGTAGAGGAAAGTCTTCCCGTACATGAGGGACCACCTGTGGTAGAATGGAATCGCGCGTGGAGCGATGTGGTGGTCAAATGGGACTCGTTTTGAAGAAGCCTCGGCGAACAGACGGCGGATCTCGGCGGAGTTTCCGAAGATCAGACGGTAGCCGGGGCCCCTTATGCCTTGCTTTCTGAAGTGGGTTTGTGTCCTCCATGGGACCCATAGGGTTGAGTAGGCAAATTTGAAGAGGAAGATAACCAGAGGGGAAAGAAGGAGGAGAAGGAGATGCATAGTTGAATCTAACAGAGAGAGAGAAAGCCAGAGCTACAAATATTGCTTTGATGACTTGATGTGCAAAGAAGCGTTGAAATATTTAACTATATTGTAAGATAATTGGTTTGCTGACACCACTTGGTTTCTACTTAAAGAGACTAATATTTAGCTACATGCAAGTGGAGTGACACTTCTTCATCTTAGTTTCCAAAAACAAAACAAAAATCAACATGAGAATCATAATCAGATTAATTGAAACATTATGATTAGACGGTGTATATGACATGACACATAATTACGTTCTATGTAGTTTCCAAAATATAGTTCGCCTAACACTAGCATTACTCTTTTTAAATATCTAGTTTTTTGAAACGACAAGAGTTTTAAATACGCAAAATCGGATAGCTATGTTGAGAGATTGATGTCAATAATGGATGTGGAGCAATGCAGGTAGGGTAATGCTCATCTCCATGGATATTTTAGATGTTGCTCCGGACAACGGCCATTGTTCGAATCACCAAATGATCCTCACGGAATCTCGACGATAAGCAGTCAAGATGTGAGGGCCGGCGGGGCAACTGGCAGCAGGCACGGCAGTTCAGATTTGCCCCACCGCGGCCGTGAAATTAAATCCCAAAGGACCCATCCGTTGTGAGGAAGCAACAAATGCACGCATCCATCTAGGCCCAACTCATTCATCAAATAATACACATTTGCTGGCAAGTGCGTCACTGCTGACACCAATCCTCACAAATATAGACACAGTCAGTTACCCAGCTAGCTCCAATTTGATCCGTTTCCCATTTGACCACCGTACCTGATATCGTTGACCGCTTCTTTGTCCGGCCATGTGCTCATTTATTGGCAACGACGTGGTGCATTTACTCGAGTTGACAGCGCCAACAACATTAGAGGGATCACTCACTCTCGTACGTAACTCAACTGATCGATTCAAACCAGTATCATCAAAAGTACTACTTATAGTTATAGCTAGAATGAAGTTTCGCGTACATTTTACCCTAGCTAAACTGTGATGGCACTTGCTAAGCTAGCCACTAACTACGTACATAATGCCCTATACACAGCTTTCCCGGCCATAAGTTCATCGAATTTTGCCCGAGGGAACAAAAGCATCATCTATCGGAAAACAAGCTACTAAGAAGCTTGCCGATTGATCTCAGATGACCAAAAGTCCAAAAGATAAGTCTATTCGACTCGGAGTGGAGGGGTGTTTAGAGCAAGGCCGGACCATTGGAAGTATTAGGCTTGCTCTCTGGTGCACCTTCCCATGAAGACTCTTCTCCCCTTGCATATGTAGTATAACCTCCACGACCTCCAAATGAGTTGAGCAAAGCAGAGAGTCCGCCAGATGAGGCATTGCCGCCGCCGCCATTATCACCTATGCCCAGCCCAAGAAGGTCACGGGTCATGGGCTGATGATGACTCCCAAACGGCAAAGGCGGACCCATCATGAGATCAGTCAGCCCAGCTGCCACTGTAACCGCAGCACCGCCACTGCCATCTCTTTTGTGCTGCTGGATGTGGCTGTTGTTGCTCCACTGCAAAGAGGCGGTGCTATCTTGCGCCTGGGGAGGCGATGAGGAAGTGTCCAAGCCAAAGCCACGAAGAAAAGATTCACTAGTCGTAGCTGCACCCATTTGTGCTGCTTTTTGGAGCAATGCAGTAGCGGACATGACCGGGGCCTGAGGAGAAGCTACATACTGGCGTTGGTCTTGGTGGTTGGTTGTTGGGAAGAGGGAGGAGCCATTGTTGGATAGGTACAGAGAGGTGGAGAGTGAGAGAGACGTTGGTTCCATGGCGGAGACTGATGGGATTGCCGAACTGTATGACGAGTTAGCAGCTGCTGATGTTTGTGAGGCGTTGCTGGAAGGAGCAAATATGCTAGCAAACACACTAGTACTAGTGTTGCTGCAATTTCCGGTTGAGGTGGTGGTGGCAGTGGCAGTGGTGCCAATGGCCGTTGTGGCACTCGTTAGGCACGTTGTTGCTGGCGGTGGTGGCGACACTCTTACTGGGTTTTCTGCTGGGAATTCTGTGATGAAACCAGAAGATGTTAATCAACAAAAGCACTAGCAAGAATCTTTGAAACTAACAGAAGATTAGTAAAAGCAAAACAAAGTAAATAAGCAAGAAAAGTGCCGAGATGAATATCCAAGTCATATTGGAAACACAACTCAAACTCGAAAGCTTGAAACTTTATGAGAAAGGAGAAAGCTATAGAGGCAATAATGGCGTCCTTTCTCTCAAACTTTTTCTCTATTTTAACCATCCTTTGATTCTTGAGCTCCCTTACCAACCGTGCATCGATCTAAACTAGACTATTATCCATTGCCCGTCGACAGCTATTCTCTCTCTCCTCTAGAACCATATATGGTCCATACCTACTCTCTGAGAGTGAAAGCTGCACAACTCCTTTTCTAATCCAACAATGCCCAGCCACGCGAGAACGACACCAAAGAACAGACAAGACACAGACACAAAATACCAGTATAGGCTTTTTTCCTAAAGAAAAAACAACATAAAATAAACGACATAAACTCATGGTGGGCACTGAGCAGTTGAATTGAAATCAAAGCAAGATGAAAAATTTATAGATGTTTTTGAAATAATGACCCAACATTTATAGAATTTAAGGTACTTGCACTACTAATCATTATACATATCATCTCCATTGATAGGTTTGAAAGAGCTACGTAAATGTGATATACATATATAGAATCATGATCTTGGAATCATATAAACAACCGCATTTATTGACTCAATTATTAGAAATTACCTGAGCTTTGAATGGATAGAGCCGGAGACACAACAATGTTGGAAGGCGTGAGAGGCGGTGGAGGCGGCGACGCCACCAGGACGGCCTTTCCGGCATTCGGGTTCGGATTTGGAGTTCCCAGCTGCGAGCTTCCTAGGGTTTGAGCCTTGGCACTCTCCTCGGCCAAGGCGTCACAGAAAGCCCTATGCGTTATGAAGCTATCCCTCCTTCAACCCAAAACAAAACGACAACAACATTCAGTTACGGCGTTTTCCGAGAAGTTACACAAAAGAAAAACGGAAACTTTTTTGAGTTTCTTGGGAAACCAAACCCATACGCTAAAATGAAAATAAACCGACGAAATCAAGATTGATAGAAAAGGAAAACAAGAAAGAAAGAAAAAATGGCAAAGCTACGGTTAGCTACCTAGCAAACAAGGTTCCACAGTCACATTTGTACTCTCTGGTGCCGCAGGTCTTCATGTGAGCCTTCCAATCCGACTGCACTGCGTACTTCTTGGAGCACCGCTCGCACTTCCACTTTTTCTCGCCGTGCTTTCTGCAGAAGTGCTTCTTAATCCCGGTGAGATCGCCCAGCGCTCGGGCCGGGTTGTGGTGCACGCACGACGTCTCCGGGCAGACGTAAACCCGCTTCTTAACTTCCGTCGTGGTTCGTTGCCTCAGCTTCCACGGCAGGTTGTGGCCCCGCCGGTGGAGCTGAAGGTTCTGGTCCCGCTGGAACCCTTTGTTGCAGATCTCGCACACGAAACGGTTCGTCGCCATCAGAGTTTTCGGCGATAAAGCGATCACCTCAGCGTCAGGATCTGAAACAAAATTAACCAAAATCAATCAATAACAAGATTTGAGAAATATAAATAGTAACGTTGAACCTAACATCACTGTACCTGGCATTCCGGGAAGATTTCTCTTTTTCTTGGCCGGAGGCTCGGAAAAAGAAGCTTCTGCTGAAGCAGTAGAATCAACTAGTGATGAGGAATTGTCAAGGTCGTCCATTTTGGTAGGTTTCTTCAATCTATCAGAGCTCCAGGTCTAAAAAAAGGAGCCAGCCAACTTGTTCTATGCTGTTTGCTTCTATTATAGACACAACACAAGCTTCTGACAGTGGCCTTGGAACAAAACAAGAAAGACTTTCTGACTGTTAACCGGGAAATGAGATTTTCCCGAGAACACCGACTGGATTACTTGGACTTATTTAAGAGGTGGTGTCTTGACGATGACCAGGAAGGCCGCACCGATTCAACTCAGTCATCGAGGTGGTAGAGGCGGCCGTTTCATATCTGGAAAATGAAAACTTAATATAGATAGACTGATAGAGAGAGGGTGTGTGAGATACAGTAGAGCCGAGAGAGAGAGAGAGATTTGAACGGAGTGGAAAAAACATAAATGAAATGAGAAATGGTTAAAGCGGCGGCAGTTAACCGTGGTTAGGGAGTGAAGACGAAGATAGTAACCAGGGTCAGGTGACATTTTAGATGAGCCAAGTCTGAACTCATTAGCTGCCAGAGTAGATCTGGCCACCCACGTGTCGCGACTTCCGGGTGGATGATCTGTGTCGGGGGAACTCGGACTAGGCGGTGCTTGTCTTTTTACGCAGGACAAAGGTTCTACGGTTTTTTTTTCTATTACAACTAAATTTGTCACATATATGCCTAATTATCCTCTAATGATCTAGGTTTTACACCAACTTGAAGTTAGAGGAAATGTAACATTGTGTCATGTATAATCAATGGTGGAGCCAAATATTACAAATAAAATGTGCCACTATATGATACTAACTCAAGCATGAGCTCATTTGAATCAACTTACAAAGAAGAAATACATATATAAAGTAAAATGTGGGGGTGCCACGACAACTTTTGATCTTCAAGTAGCTCTGCCAGTATGTATAATGGTCTCGAGCCTCATCTCTACCCAATTGCTAATAAATTATTAGCATTCTCTTAGATTGCAATTGTTCAGAAATTTGGTCAACACGTTTCATTCGTTATCAGAATATACGAAAAACAAAAACGTTGTATTCGTTCGTCAACTTTGTTGATATATAGAAACTGACGTAAATTTAAACAGATAGTGCGTCTTATAACAACCAACAAATACGTTATCATTGCTCGACATCCATATGTGTATCAATAACGTATTGAAAACACTATCGTTATCTGGCACCGTAAAATTTTGTACATCATCCGTTTAGTCTAACTTGTTAATAACTTCTTAAAATGGATTGACTTAATGACTAATAAAGTTTTCATTTCAGAACATAAAAAAATAAGAAAAGATTAACAATAATGGCCACCGGAGCCGATAAGGACGGGGAAGCTAATGTGGACAAGTTAAACGTTTTTGTCCACACTCCGGAAACTTCAGTGGCTTTGTTGTGATTTCTGTTGAAAATCTTGTCTGGTTTGGTGTTGCTATCCCGATAAGAGCATCATTCCTATTCCTCGTCAAAATTACTGCTTAAACTTGATGAGCACGATTGTGTTCTTTGTTTTTACTGCCATAGTGAACCCCTGTCTTTTAGTGTTAATATTTATTTATTTATTTTCAAACTCTGGCCTGCTCTCTGGTCTTTGGGCTCTATAGTCTATACTTATCTGCCCATCGCTATCAAAGACAGTGTACTGGTATAGTGCATACCAAATGTCACTGGTGCCCCTCGTGGCTGATTAGGTGCTTGGACACCTTACGTGCACGTGCTCCAGTCTGCCACTATTGAGAGCTCGTATCTTACACTGCACCTCCGTCGTGATGAACAACACGAACACGTTCTCCTCAATGGTTCAAGACTTCAAGAGTTTACAAATACCTGACTTTGGTGACAAAAGCTTCTCATTTTAAAATAATTACATTTAATAAATATATGAGATACGTGTCTATTTTAAAAAACTTGACTGTAATTTAAAGACATAACAAAAGGGTTTTGAGTATTTGACATGTTTATTTATAATTATTGTTGATACATATCTATTTCTCATTGATGTTTGTCACTCATAAGTGACCATATCGGGTCACCCAAGTTATTTCCATATTAGAACAAGAAGCCTAGAGTTCACTAAAAATTTAGAAAACTCTTAAATTTGATTGATAATAATATGAAAGACATGTAGTTGTTTAAGATTACTGAAGACAATCATATAGAAACTATCAATCATGCCTGAAGTCTATGGATTAGATACAAATAGACCAAAAACGAATTAGGAAACCCAAATTTCTGAAAAATTGTTATAAAAAAAAAAGGGATTTGAAGTTATTTTGAGGCCGATACGACTTTGGAAGTCCAAAACGACCATATTTCATAGTAAAACTAATTGTATTACGAATTATATCATAATTAGCTTTCTAATATTGAACGTCAACTTTACAATACAAAATGCCTATTTCCACTATTAAGCTACTTTTTGATTATCTCTTACATCCGTTCATAATCAAACAGACTTTATACGTATTTCTATTTTATTGAACAGTCAAATTATTCAGTTTATTTAATACATAAATTGCAATTATAAGACACATTTTTAGGCATTTCTCACACAAAAACATGCTATATATTGAGTATAATACAATATATGCATCTGAATCGTAACTAATAACATAGATCATTGTGTTTAGAAACATAGACTAGTGTCGCATCGCAAGATTACTTCACTCTATTATTTTTCTATATTAAGATAGAGGCGCGGATACACAGTATCATCCAGTGTTACCCAAAAAAAGGCAAAGACCCTTTTTGTCTTTTCGGGTAGACCCTAGATCCCGAAATGGACAGCTACGCAAACTCGCAAAGGCCACCATCTTTTTCAAAAGTAGGGATGATGACCAAGCCAGGGGCATATCGGACCTTTCCCAGCTCAGTTTTTTTTTTTTAAATCCATGGATATTTCAGACACAGTGGACTGGGTGCATGCAGGCCGTGCACATCACTTGGGACCCACCGGTTTAGATGATGACGTGGACGGTGCCGATACAGATTACCATTTGTTTAATACTTCGACAGGTGCTTATGCCACTGTTTTATATTTTCCGTCCCTCGTAATCACCCAAATAATTAGAATCCTGTACAATTGATCTTAAATTAATTTAAGCTTGGTTGTTGCAGTCGATTTAGTGGAAACATCTTAAGTCGCAAAATTTTTCAGAAATTATTAAAGAAAAATTATTGTAAGAGATTTTTGATTCGAACCACAGTTAGACTGTCCTTATATCAGAATAATAGCTCACCTGGCCCCATTTTATACATAATTAGTAACAAACGATTAATTTGAGCAATAAAAAAGTAAGTTTATTAGCAAGTTGCATATTGGGCCAGATCTTCCCACCGAATCTAATTTTTACTTGATTAATATGATTGGATCAAGCAGATTTATTTTCTTTTAGTCCTTATTTATATATTATTTGAGAACTGACTCTTAGCTAACTTATGTATATATTAAAGCTTAGCTCTATCATTTATTTATGTTAAGCCAATTTAGGAAGAAAACAGTGCAGTCAGAACTAGGCCAAATAGTGAAGAAAGTTTGTTGCAAACTGAGTCAGTCAAACATTAGCTTTGTATTATATTTGGCTTAGGTGTGCCTTTTGTCACAGACTCTCGGCCAGAAGCCGGCCCAAACCATCTTATTATTATTATTTTGATGCGTTTGGTTCTTTTTGTTTCGGTGTAGAGAAATACTTCCATGTGATGGCCGTGCTACGTGTCCGTACGACCGGTCGTATGGCCACGTTTTTTTTTTCCATAGCAACCGTTGCGTTCTCCGGTGAAGCTTCTTCTTTTTTTCTTCACCCTCGTTGGCCGAAACCATCGCCAACCACAACGTTCTCCTCTCACAGATTCTCCTCCGCCTTGAAGCCAAGTCCCTCCTCCGCTACTCTCCCTCATTTCCAGCCCCAAATTCCGCGACCGCCACACCCTTCGAAACCCTACCCCTCCTCTTTCCGCCTTCTTCCTCTCCACCTCTCCCCTCCATTCGCTCCCAGAGTTCCAACGAGCCAAGATTCTCCAGAGAAAGGAAGAAGAAGCTTCGCCGGAGAACGCAGCACGAACACATGACACGGCTGTCGCACCGAATAATTCCTCTTCAGTGTAACCCCAACTCTGACACATATCAAGCTTACTTGAGTCAATATATTTAAGAAAGTATTAATCTTCAGTTTTAAATTTAAAAATTGAATATGAATATCATAATCAGTTAGTGATCGAACGAAAACTACGGTTGCATAATAATTTAAATATGTAAACATAAGCATTATGAAAGTAAGAAGTTTTTACACTAATCATGACTGGAAACACATTAGTTTTCCGGCTTAACTCATGAAATCAAAATTGGAATGATTGTGTTCAATGAAAATTACTTATCCATGGGTTTTTGACTTGGGAAGTAAATAATTATGCTATAAAAGGCAAGTGAAAGTGAGCTCAATGACTGGTTTACTTTAGGTACATTACATATAGATAAGCACGACCATTGGCTGAGCACTTTCCTTAGGGTTAGCCAATCAAAAACTAGAGGCGTGCAACTTCAACGGAGTGTTTTTACTGTGGGAAGGGAAAAGGGGTGGTTGGCATCTTGTACAAGCTTTGCTTCTCTTTTCTTCTAGACTAATTGAGAAGGAAACCTAGATGTGATGGGAAAGAGTCTACAAAGATGCTGCAACGAAGACTTTGTTAAAACTTGAAATGATTATTAGCTGAAATTGAATACTTAAGCAAACAGAAAAGGGTTGAAATCCATACAATATTATCCATCTCACTTGTTTCAATTTCAAATTAAGCAATCTTTCATCGGCATTTTTTTATGCTTTAATTTGAGAGAGGTTGTTTTCGTGCGACCGTCATACCGCGCAGATCATTCAGGCGATCCACGCGGTCAATAAAAACGCTAATAGGTGTGGATGTAAGAGTCTTACCTATTTCGCTACAAACGATTTTATGTATGAAATTATGAATGACCTGATTTTGATTTATATTAGATATAGGACTAGAAAACATACAGCTGTAAGGTTGTAACATTATGTCAAAAAGGAGAATTGAGATGCACAGTTTATACAACCAGCCAGAAGCAATCATTTACAAGTTGATTATCTTTTGGTTGCTTTTCTGATTCCAATATGTGCTGCAAAAGGTCCATTTTACTTAGCCCCCTCCTCCCTCCCTTCTCAATTTCTCCTTTTCTTTGCTTTAGTGGTGTTTTGGGGTCTGTGGGGCTAATGCTGGCTGCTTTGTGAATGCACGAGTCAATAGCCAACTGATTCTTATAAGGGAAATGAAGCAAAGAAAGGAGAGGGCAGGGATTTGAGAACGTGTCGATCTTTGAAATTGTATGCCCCTCTACATCTACATCCACGTTATGTTATGGGCTCTAGATGACCAGATCCCATATCTTTCCAGTTTCCTTTTCTTTTCCATCAGTGAAATGGTATTGGCAAAAGTAGGGAGCCTGCTCGAACAACAATTATTGGGGGTTGGAAACCACCACCGGAAAGAGTAAAACACCGAAAATCAAAGAAACTTATAAGTTATACGGGGCTCTAGATAGGCCACGAACAGCTGAAAGTAACAAATGCTAAATGCTAGGCCAGTTGAACAAAAAAAAAATCTGGCATCATTTACATGATTACAACAAAGTGACAACTACAAGTTACTCCAAAACTAGTATGGTAGTGTTTTTCATCCACAAAAGTAAATTCTATGGATCTCCTAACTGGAATAAGGAAGATCTGGATTGTCTCTGTTTTAAACGAGGGAAGTGCACATCAGTGGAGAATGAGCTGTCTATCATGATCTGCATGTGTGCTATGAAGTATGGAACAGTGTTGGTTTCTAGGTTTTTAACTTCTCTTGAAGATCCCTTCATGTACACTATGTTCTTTAAGGCCGCGTGCATAGAGCCTTCTCTCAAGACCGACATGCGTTGAAGATCTCACCCCGCATTATATCAATGGGCAAATGCTCATGTGTGTATCGCTCAGGTCCCAAGTACAAACCTGTCTTCTCAAGGAGAGCAAGCCCTTCATCTCTACCATATCTTGAAGCATAGAGTCTGAGATATTCAATATCCTGATAAAGAACCCACAGAAATGTAATCAACAACACAGTACAATTGCAACAACAACAAAAAGGAAGTTAAAGAGGAAGCAAGAGATAAATAAATAGATAAATCCGCCTTTAAGTTTCCCTGACCTGTAATCCACTGAGGATGCGCTCTAGTCTGACTGAAGCAACAGGTTCATTTGATGATGAGAACACCTTACCAGGATAGAACAAAACTCCATCTCCTGGGGGGAGACCACGCCTGAATCTTATCTGCTCAGGCAAACTCTACTTTAGAAACATGTAAACAGTTTCATTAACCATTGAGCATCCGAATGCCAGGCAAATTTACCTCTGCACTGGGAACAGTTGCCTTCTCATAGCAATTGGCACCCCAGTATAAGAAACCTGTTCCACCTTCTTTCCACACACGCCACATTACAGCTCGATGTTGCGTACCTCGCATCCCAAGGTGCCAGTTGGGATGGGGATCAGATGGTCCCATGCATACGTAAGTCCACCACTCCTACAAAATACCCGAATCAACAGTCTTCAGCAAGTAAAGAGATGCAAATGTAGGAAACTTAGAACTAGATCCAAACAGAACTGTTGGAAAATGTATATTCATCTTTTCATTATGCAATCCCTAATTACAATCATCAAGACAGTAACCGTATATCATGCAACTAAAACATCACCTAGAAGTTTATATATTTAATGTTCAGATTTCATAACCTAAGTTGTGATCTACAAATTCCAATATTAGATTATATTCAAACTCTACCACGGAGAAAAAGTTTAACCATAAATGGAGGTGTTGTTGTGTCTGTATGTATACATTATTCATTTACTCCTATACTAAATAGCAAACACTCCACATGCTTGTAACTCCTAATAGCACGTGTGAGCATTTTCCTTTTCTGGTTGAATGCATACAAGCGGATGAGTCCACTCAAATGATCAGTGTTCTAAGTGACAATCGTTCCAGGGTTAACTATGCAACAGAAAACAATATGCATGATTCATATACGAACGAATCTGTGAAACTAAGTATAATAAACAAACTTTATAAATGAAGTGGAAAGGAATAAATAAAAGCCAAGTCACAACTTGATCTTGGAGACATGTATATTGTAGTCTAAGGACCATCATCAACCACAATTTTGCTTATCTCTAACAGGAAAACAAATATGTTGGGATAAGAGTTGGCGCAGAACAAATATATCGGAAGATACAACTATATTTGGGAAATGTTCCCAGGGAAAATTAGATGAATCAAGCAAAAAGCATCATCACCTCGCCATTTTCAGGTTGTATCTCTGCAATAATATCCTCCACCAAATCCTCTCGGTTCCCAAGCACCCATTCACTGTAAACGTCGGACAAATTTATATTTAGTATCAGACATTCATATACAATCAGTGAGAGGAAGTTCACCTCAGCAGTTAGGCAAGCACTAGCACAAACTTTGCTGGTTAGAGGGGAGAGAAAAAAGTCAACTACCACACATATCTATCTTCAGTAGAAAGTTCGATAGAGGGTCCATAGAACACAATAAACAACAATACCTAGTACAATAAATTTGAGTATGTGGGCGCAGAAACTTGGGAACTTTAACAAACGCCTCAAAAGGAGTAGGTGCAAGAGGCGCATCACTTGGCCCTGCAATAGCAGAAAAAAACCCATATATAAACAGTTCCAAAATCTATCCAGTTTGAAGGGGTAAAAATATCAGTTTTAGGTCCTGTAAACATTCCAACATAAGTGAAAAACTCAGACCTCTTTACCAAGAAAAGATGCTTACATTACAACCCATGGAACCTATCAAATGATTAAAATCGAAATCCAGTTATCAGAAAGGAAAGAGTTCATACCACAGTAGTAAGTGGTCAAGACACGAGCATCCGGAGCATAAGCATGGATCTCTTTGGCCAAGTTGAGGAGGGATTCGTACTGCTCCAAATTCAAAGGCTGCCATATATCATTGCAAGTACATTAAAATACTACAAAACCATTTTGCATAGAAATATTATCCTAGTCAGCTAGGGCCCAATAAATAATGGTCACCCACCTCTTTTACATCGAGGGTTTTGCATAAGTTATGTGTAATGTTGCCTTAACAAGAGTCTACATAATTTGAAGGAAATCACAACAGATTTAAGGTAGAATTAAGGGTTGGGCAATACATGACCACTCACATACAGTGATCCACAAAAGCTCACTTTCCTAGTATTCTGGCAATAGTATCCGTACCTCATCCCACAAATAAAAATATGCTTTCTTCCAGTGAGACTTTGTCTTCAATATCTCTATTTGTTTCTGCGAGTATTCCTTCGCTGCGTCACCACTGTGGCAGGTCAGCAAATGGGTAGAATCTCATCAGTTCAGTTTTCAACACACATATACCTGAGAGAAGGAACTTGGATGACTAACGGTATACCCAGAGACGGCTCGACTATATGGCAAGGCATAAGCTGCTAATCGTGGGTCTGAAAAGTATTCATCTGATTTTGGATGATCAGCTATCACAGGAAGACAGAGGGAACCGGATATCAGAATATGAAAATAAAAATAAAAATTAATAATAATAACGCAGCCACTGATGCGATTAGGACACATAGTACACTAGGAAAGTAAAACAAAATGGTTTTCATGAGTACCTGGCCAAGGGCAGGTATATGTCAATACGCGCATGCTATCACCCCATCGGCAAAAATATGGACTGATTCTATATTGAAGAAGCCATTTAAAATGCTGATCCAATGCCTCGTACCACTCCTCAGTCCCATGTTTAACACCAAAACGGTCCTCAATTACAGTATCGGATATCTAAAATTTGGTTAAAGAATGTGTATGCATCTTCAGGAATATGGTCAGAGTAGTAGAACATAAAATAGGACATAATTATACGTATAAACTTGGTCTTTGTCACAAGAACAATCTGCCTATATCTTCACACTTCAGTATTATCTTGCAGTAGTGAGTTCGTTTTTCAAAATATATCTATCTATAACGGCAGTATAAAATTCTTAGAGCTCGCAAATAATATTACTATTATCAACATAAAGGATACACCAAAAACAGCCGGAAGTGAGGGAGTTTCAGGAAGAATGAAGTCCCAAACTGTCACATTTATCTTCACCCGAACTGAAAGGTTTGAAATAACATCTTCCTCCATCATATCAACTGACCCATTATTTGAGAAGAATTCAGAAAACAATGGAGATAGAAGAACTCTTCTTAAAGATGTAGATGCAGATTTCGCTCTTTCTACCTAAAAGAAAAGGAAAAGGTACATGCTCAAATGAACAGCTAATAGCACCTCCAAAACAAGACTGGAAAAAAAAAAATTGAAACCTAACCACTTCATCCACTGATTTCCCATCAATTGGGCCCACAGTTTCGAGACAGCTTTGAAGTTCCCTATAAAGTTGAAGCTTCTCAGATTTGCCCAAGCATTGTGCTGAAGTCCTGGCCAAGTCAGAACTAATAATTGTAAACACCTCCTCGTAAATATAACAGAAGATATATGGAAAGTGCCCTACTCAAAAGCTAAGGACAGTAAGAATTTACCAACAAAACAAAAACACAGCACTTTAAAAAATGAAAATGGGAATAGACTCACTCTGCATCTGCCTTTGTTGCAGTAATAATGATCTCCCCCTCATACTGACCTGGGGGTTGCTCGCTAGGAACATCAATGGAAACCCAAACTGCAGTTGTCTCTCTGGAGACACCCAGACAGAGAGAGATTATGTCAGTCACTTGCAATAATTTGTCCTACACCTATCCATCACTCCAAATATAAGATTATCAAACCACTAACGAAAACAGTACCCTGGTAATAGGTTTATTTGACTAGCTGGAAGATCAAGGGGAACAAGAGCATCTGGGACACCCAATATGGGTACCACTCGACGCAACTTTAATGATTGTCCAACAATCAACCTACACACAGCATATCAGAAGATTATACATTGGAAGAGTACTTATAAACCTGCAGGAAAAAAAAAAAGACTCCAAGGAACTAACCGATCACCAGCAGAGGAGCATAAATCATTACACTGAACCTGCACAACCCCTGCAATTCCAGGAGTACCCCAGGAAGCTTTCGCACGTAATGCAACTTGAGTACTTTCTCTCTCGTTTCTAGCAGCCAGAAGATTAACCTTCAAATAAGCGAAATTTAGAAACAGTAAACTATAAAGACATGAAACATCAGTAAGTTTGCTTTATTTTCTAGAAAAACGCACGCACAATGATTTTAAACCACATGCATATTGGGTGTAACAACTTATGCAATTCACAGTTGTCATGTAATTCACAGTAAAGACAAACGAAGATACCACCATTAAGTAGAAATCATGGAATAATATGTACCGGTTCCATAGGTCTAGGCATTTCTTGTGGTCCAACATTCGCTGTGCTTGGCATGCACCATACATGCACTAAATTTGCAGTCGGAACCTCTGTAGGGTCAACTGATCCCTTTAGTAGATTGGAACCTTGAAAGCCACCATCTGTCCATCCATATGCTGTCCCTCCTCCAGCAACACCTTCAACTGGTGGAACATTCACATCCTGTGGGTTTCCTGATTTATCAGCATTAAATAGGAGAAAGTAAATCAGCGAGTTTCAGATGCTGATTGATTATGCTCAAATCTGGAAAAGAAAATCTACAGGTAGTCCCAAGCAATCACTTTCTGCTACATATGATCTAGTTCCTTTCTTATGTAGAACCTCAAGAATTTCTACTTACACATCCACAGAAAAAAACTGGCTTCTGCAAGTAGAACTACAATGTCCTAGCCGATACGAAACACACTCAAGAAACGCCATAGTTCCTTCAATCAATGGAAAGCAAAAATGAATAAAACTAGCATCGTATCAATTCAAATCTCCAATGTATCTATACGATCAATTTTTTTTACCAAGATTGAAGTCAAATTCAACTTAGACAAGCTCATAATCTGTAAAATCACAGGTTGCAGATGCGCTATATCACCTAAATCCAAAGAGCAAAAACCGATTGATAAACCCTACCAACCAAAACTCCAAGTTTCCAGCAAATTTTCAAGTCAAAAACCTCGCCGATCATACAAACGAAATCAAACACAGTAACACAGATGAAAACACGCTCAGGCGATTACGAGCAAAAACGATCAACATTAACATTAACAAGAAAAACGAAACAGTTCATTCTCCGAGAGAGATTGCAGTGATATACAGAAAAGCTTCAAGCTCCATTGCATGAAACGCTATTAATAACAAACGGAGCAAAGAAGAATCCAGAAACCGGTGACAGTGAAATCGGAACGAGAATATCCGCCGGGGACTAACCTGAGTCGTTCATTTCCGGCGAAAATCGCGATGTGTTGATCGGAGCTAGGTTTTTCAGGCGAAGCAAGAGCCAAGAGTGATCGGTACTCTCTCTTT
Organism: Fragaria vesca subsp. vesca; assembly: GCF_000184155.1. NCBI lineage: Eukaryota > Viridiplantae > Streptophyta > Magnoliopsida > Rosales > Rosaceae > Fragaria > Fragaria vesca. The sequence goes on along the minus strand of NC_020492.1, from coordinate 32,573,698 downwards.
CTGGTTTTGGCCGAGACAAAATGCGTTGCGTAATTTAACGAGAGAGAGTCCAACTGTTAGAGAAAAAAGCAAACAAAAGAAATCAGATTTTATTTATTTATTTATTCCACGTGGCGGTCCTGCCGTGCTCCCTCTATATACCTTTACCATGGCGGTGGACGCAAATTAACCCATCAAATTGATCCAACGGTGTTTCTCATCTCTGCAAAGATAAGATTTCAACTTCAAATTAGACAAGAAAAACACGTGTGAGCCGTGCCAAAGTGAAATTTATAACTTCATCTCGAGCTGTCCACCTCAACCTTCTTACTCGCAGCCTCAAATCAGGTACCCTAATTTCTCAACCCAAAACTCAGTCTCCTTTTTTCCGAATTATAATCTTGTAATGATGAAATTTGTTTTATATATTTTGATGACTTTCTAGACTTCATACTCTGCTGAAATGACTTTTTTGTTTTCTGTAAATTGCTGTCGCTGTTTGAAAATTTGACATTGTATCAAATGGTTAGCTTAATCAAGTAGTTGCCCAGTTTAGTACTGATAGTCTGATATGTAATTATCGTTTTAGTGAAGAAAAATGAGGAAGAAAGTGAAGCAAAATGAGCAGGAGCATGATGAGAAGCCTTACATTCTGCAGCTGCCAGACCACATCATGGTGGAAATCTTTTGTAAAATCCCTATCAAAACACTGGTGAAATGCCGGTTTGTAGTAAATCCTGGCGCCGTTTGTTTTCGGACCAACGGTTTAACAAAGACTTGTTTTCGCAAAAACCAGCCTATCTTTTGGTCACTGAATCAGGGATCCCTTTATCAAACCCAACAAATCGTCAGTTATTGGTGGACTGGGACAATGCCTCGAGCCCAGGAGATGCTGCATTGAAGGTTTCTGAGGAACTAACTCTTGGCCGGAGATTTGTGGGTGTATGTAATGGCTTGCTTTGTCATTACATGGATGTCGATATGAGACTTGTCAATTTTTACATATCCAATCCGATTACTAGTGAGTCTGTGCCTCTTTCGTGTCCTCATGAGGAAACTAGCTTTGACAATATTGGAACTGGGTTTGGGTTTGGGTACAGTCCTAAGAGTCAGGTATTTAAGGTAGTAGTTCTTCTGTCGTTTGCTCGGAAGGTGATGGTTTTGACGGTTGGCTCTGGGTTGGAGGAGCATTTCGTACCCTGGCTACTATTGTGAGCAAAAAAATGGGATTTATGCAAAAGGATACCTGCATTGGATTGGCAAGTGTAGTATACATTCCTTTAACCTTGAAAGTGAGAGTTTCGAGCAGTTACCATTGCCACCTTGTTGTTTAGATTCCCAGCTAGCCAAATTGAACCTTGGAGTCTCCAATGATTGCCTCTCTGTAACTGTTCACGGGAGCTATTATATCAGTCTTTGGGTGATGAAGGACCATGGTGTTAAGGAGTCTTGGACCAAAGAGGTTGATATTAGAGAAATTATTGGTGGTGTTATAAAACATACTACTTATTCTCCTGCTCGTGTTTTAGAATACACAAAGGAGAGGCAAGTCCTGGTGTTGAAAGGTAAGTTGCAGAGTTATGCTCCAAAAGATGGCTTTATGATGAGTGAGTTTGATGGAATACCATATATTCATGATGCGGAATATGTCCGTATTCAAGGCTTTGTTCTGCTCAAAGATCTCATCAGGGGTTCTAGCTGATATGTACAAATTTGTAGGCATTGGAAGAAAACCAAGAATTATGGTGTGTTCCCGTCCTGTGTTGCTCATGATCGTTGGGGCTAGTTTCTCTTAGTTTGTTTTGATTACTTTGTCTACAACATTATTCAAATCCAGAGATTAGTAAGTTTTGTGTTGAAAGTGGAAGGCGGTTGCCTAATTAGGTTGGCCTACTTTTGTATATTTCCCCTTGAAGCTAATATCGGTATCACTCGGGCATGGTTATTCTTCGTTTTACCTTCTGATAGCAGTTGATCAGTGGGATAATACAGAAGTTGACTTAGCATGGTTTGCATTTCCCATTTCTTGGGAAATATCATCATATTAGTGACAAGGGTGATGATCATCAATTCAAATAAGCCAGCTGACTTGATAATTCTACAGAAGATTCTTATGGGTTTATCTTCTGGTTGGTATTGATATTTGTGAGAGGAGTAGCTGGATATTGTTACGAAGAATCTGTCATCTTGAATACACCATTGCTTGCAGCGGTGAGCAACCAGCATAAAATGGTCAAGGATGACTCGGAAAAGTTCTGATACCTCTCTTGTTATTCTCTTCAGTAGCAAAAGAAAACTAGTTGGTAGAAGTAACATTCAGATGTTGTAATTTCTTTTTTGTACTTTTGACTCAGTGTAAAATATTTATAACATGGTCAGTTTTGATCTTGGTTTTGATACTGGTGGAATGAAAGTTTTATGTTTTTGAACATCCATATTTCAATATGATCGGTTTTTACATATCTGAATCCGACACAGTGAACTGATCTACAATTCAGATACCATCGTGATTGATCACATTACAATCTGAATTTGACTGCATAATCATAATCTGTGTTCTTTACCTCAAATATTGATTCTTCAATATTTTCTGCTCTCACACTGAAGCTTTGTTTTTAAATTCTCTTAGCTCTAAACAAAACAAAAAATTAGCTAGCTGGAAAGCTGATTTAAAATTGGATATTAGGATGTGTAAGTGTATTATATCTACTAATCTTTCTAGGATGTCATCGCTATATCAAAGCAAATAAAGTCGTCATTAGAGCAGTACTCTTTGCTGCTAATTGGTGCTTGTTTGAGTACATGAGTATTGTAGAGATTTCTGATATTATTTCAGTTATTTGTAATAAGAGGTTTAGGCTTCATGTCTTGTATTCAACAATTTCATTAATCAAGGTTTGAGAACAGCCGCACTGGTCCTTTATTAAAAAAAAAAAAAACAAGAAATGGAATTAAAAAGAAAATAACACGACGTTGTGTCGTCCACTATTACGACGTGCCGTATCGCTATCAGTCGCGCAAAACGCAGTCGCACAAAACGCAGCGTTAAAACGCAGCGTTTTGCTTGGAGTCGAATAAACAGCTACCAGTTACTCTCCTCCTACCTAGAGAGCGCTCTATAATCGCAGAATTACAGAACCAAAACTCCATCGTAGCTGCACCAAAATCTACACCAAAATTAGGGTTTAGGGTTTCCAAAGACCAAAGAAAGAGCCATGGAAGCCGCCTTCGCACAAGCCTCTGCAATCGCTGATCAGAGGCAGAAGATCGAGCAGTACAAGCACATTCTCTCCACCGTGTTCTCCTCCAAAGACGACGTCGTTCCGGCCAAGAAGTTCATCGATCACAGTAAATTACCGAATGTTTTATCCTCGATTTTTTTTCTTCCCGAAATTGTTGTTTTTCTTTTTTTTTACCGTGTTAACCTTTTGTGGTTGTTCAGTGTTGTCCGACGACGTGCCTCTGGTGGTTTCGCGGCAGCTGTTGCAGAGTTTTGCGCAGGACCTGGGGCGGTTGAGGCCGGAATTGCAGAAGGAGATTGCCCATTATGCCCTTGCTCAGATTCAGCCTCGCAGCGTTTCATTTGAAGAACAGGTTTGGTTTTTCGACCTTTCCTTTTGTGTTGAGCTATAATCTGCCGGTTTAGCGTTTATTCGGAGCTTTTTGGGTGCACTTATTCTGTGCTTTGTATAGTTTTTAGGTTAGTATGATAATCTAGGGTTTTAAGAAGTTTAGTACAAGAGGTGGAGTAGAATAGAATGCATAGGTTGTGAATTTCGTAGTGTATTGTCTTTGGACTTTAGAAATTTATAGGGTTATGTACAACGTGGTGCGAGATATGATAGTGTCATTTGTCAATACATAATGTAGGGATTGCTAGGATGTCTGATTCATTCGTTCATTCATTTAGGACGGTTGTGACTGTCTGCCATTTAATTCGGGATTTTGTTGGTTCTGAAGGTACTTCTTTTTTGTTTGCAGGTTTTGATAATAAGGGAGAAACTCGCAGAATTGTATGAGTCTGAGCAGCAGTGGTCAAAAGCAGCTCAGATGCTCAGTGGAATTAATCTGGATTCTTCGATGAGGTATGAGAGCAATATCCACTCTTTTGGGGTTCCCTTTGACTATCGTAAGAGTGGACAGTAGGAATCACTGATACACCTGTTTTTGTGATTCAGAGTGATTGATGACAAGTTCAAGTTAGCAAAGTGTGTTCAAGTTGCTCGCCTGTATCTTGAGGTATGTGTTTTCCCCCCAGCTGTTTAGCTCTTCAGTTGTGTTTAATCCTGCTGTTTGGTGTGCCACAACCCTCACTGATAAGTTAGCTTAGTAGAGATTGGATGTGTCTGCTATAGAGGGTGGTTTGCATTGGAGTGATGTGGAGGCTGAACTGTCTGTATTATTTATTTGTGTAATACATGATGTGAATGATCAATGATGTACCATGTGCATGTATCAGCACTTACAAAGGAAGCAAGTCTATCTTTAGTTGATGGTTGTTCTTTGAACCCCTTTGAAGTGCTGATATTGGACAAATAAGACTTGTATGCTCTGTGACCGGTAGACATGCCCTTTTCGTGTTGTTTATCTGTTCTGCTCATTGAAGTGATGCCTTAGTATCCATTGTGACTAATGCAATTTTTTTATGATATTCAACATACTTGTAAAAGTGAGAATATATGTGTGTTGATATTTTAATGTGTGAAGTTGAATAGAAACTTTTTGTAATAAAGAAAATCATTTTGTAGGATGATGATGCTGTCAATGCAGAAGCGTTTATTAACAAAGCTTCATTCTTGGTTAGCAGCAGTCAGCATGAAGTATTGAATTTGCAGTATAAGGTTTGGCATTGTTTCATATTCAGTGAATGGACTTGCATTTAATTCAGCAGGCCACTGAAATTGCTACTTTTCCCCCTTGTTTCTCTACAGGTTTGTTATGCGAGGATTTTAGATTTAAAGAGGAAGTTCTTGGAAGCAGCATTACGTTATTATGACATTTCTCAGATTGAGAAGAGGCAGATAGGAGAGGAGTATGTCAAGAATTTATCTCATCTCTTGCAAATAAGTTCTTCTGTATATTAATTATGACAGTTAATATCACTTTAAATTTCTTCTACAGATAATTAGTTTTTTATTTTTATTTACTACAGAGAGATTGATGAGGAAGCCTTGCAGCAAGCCCTATCTGCTGCAGTTACATGTACAATTTTGGCCGCTGCAGGACCCCAACGGTCTCGTGTTCTTGCCACTCTATACAAAGTAAATTTCTTACTTGGTGTATGTGTTAATGTGTTTTTCCATTCACAGTATGCTGATACCTTGTGATTTTGGTTCAGGATGAGCGATGCTCAAAGCTGAAAGTTTATCCAATACTTCAAAAGGTCTCTCTCTCTCTCTCTCATGCATGGTTTTTGAAATTATAATTGGCTTGGTCCTTTACATTTATCGCCTGTCTGTATATTACTCTCAAACTGTTTCTATGATGGATATCTATGCTTGTTAGGTGTATTTGGAGAGAATTTTGAGGAAACCAGAAATCGATGCGTTTGCTGAAGAGTTAAAGCCACATCAGGTTATAATTTTTTCTTCTTCTCTATATCAGTCGTTCGATCCGCACGTACCCTTTTCATTAAAGCCTTAATTGTTACATGTCTTACTTCACAGAAAGCACTTCTGCCAGACAATTTTACGGTGTTGGATCGTGCAATGATTGAACATAATCTTCTCAGTGCCAGCAAACTTTACACAAATATAAGGTTGGTTATATGTTGCTGTTGGTTTCCATTTTCAACTTGTTGTATTTTAGCGGACCTGTTCAGTTACTTTCTGTTGCAGTTTCGAGGAGTTGGGAACCTTGCTGGGAATTGAGCCTCCAAAGGTACAGTCCTGTTACCCCTTTTGTTGAGAATTGTGCTTCATTGATACAGCTACTCCGTATACATGTTTCTGTTACCATCACTATGCTTTATGTTTCCTAACGGATTCACTATGTGACTTGCAGGCTGAGAAGATTGCTTCAAGAATGATATATGAGGACAGAATGAGGGGATCTATTGATCAGGTATGAATTCACCTTGCTCATGGCATGACCAAGAGCTGCTGAAATTCATCAGTGATTGTTTGATTACATAGTCCACTCCAATCTGAACATTTATGCAATATCTGAAAATTTCCATAACAGGTGGAAGCTGTCATACATTTTGAGGATGATACTGAAGAGCTGCAGCAATGGGATCAGCAGGTAAATTCATTGCTAATGTCACGTTATTCTCACCAATTTCATTTCAGAAACTGATGCACATGTGAAGAATCTGCCTTAAAACATATTTGTATATGTAAACCTTTTGCTAGTTTGCCCAACCTTGTTACCTTAAGTTGTTCACATCAGTCTATCTATATCTTTGTCTTTTAAGTCTTCCTCTGGCTACATGTGTCTGCAGATTGTTGGCTTGTGTCAAGCGCTGAATGACATCTTGGATAGCATGGCAAAGAAAGGCTTGGCAATTCCCGTCTGATTTTGTTTCGGAATTGAAAGTGGACCTCTGTTTTTCCACCCATTCACCAATTAATATCCTGTGATATACTTGTTAACCTGGAACTTATATGTGAATATTTTTTGGTTCTGAATTTGTGATTGGTAATGGTATATCACTCGTGTCATTTTATTGCAGCCCATGTAGGACTGTTACGTTATGCCAGTTTGTGGAGTTTAGGATTTTCTCTTTGCCGTTTACATCCTTGTATCTTGCATCATGCTAGTAACATCAAATTTTGTTGATATTGATGGCTATGATTTCAAGAATACTACTGAGTAGGCCTTTGCTTTTGCTTGATTTATGGCCCCTCGTGTCTTCACCAATCTTATATCCAAGTGACGAAGTGTTTAGAGAGTATTCATAATAAGACTAAGAGAAATATTTCATTTCTCGTCTACTGGGACTTCCATACTCGCCGGTCTCGCCACATTTTTGGGTGGAATTGATTTTGTTAAAACACTAACAAAAACAAGCCTCTGTTTAACATGGCCTGCCGGTTGTGTTAAGTTTTGGTAATAGAGGCTCTGTAGTCGACTCACCAAAGGCATGATGAATAATTTGGTTGTGGAGAACTAAATGGTGATGCGAATGCAAAACACTCGGAAGCTCTAGTCATTGAAAGATACAAGTATACAGAGCAACGCATATTCAGTAGAAAAAGAATGAGAGATGAAAGTTGAACACTAAAAAGGAGTCAAAGCTCCCTCACTCATACAACGATGTACATCTGGAACAATTTTCAATCAGCAAGCGTTCATGTTATTTAACCAGCACCTCCTGGTTTAGAGAAGGATTATTCACCGAAGATGATATCATCTCATTCTCAAAAACCTTAACATGACACAGCTTTTCCCCAGCTTCATCAGCAAAAGTAATCTTCTTCCTCTCCTTGTTCGCAACAGTTGTTTTAGTTTGATTGTTTTCCACGTCTTCAGGAGCAATAGAACCATTCTGATCAGCCATTCTCTGCAATTCATTATTGAAAATCAAAATGGTGCCACTAGCTAGCATAGGCCTATAGCAACTGGCATTGCCTTGCAAAAGACGATGGGAAGAAAATAGGACAAGGAGCTAACCATGATTTTACAGAATCGGTTACAGTCCCTTGACATCATTGAGAGCAACTTTTTAGCAGAAGCTTCAACTCGTGTTACATTCTGAATGGCCATTTTAACCTGCCACCATTTATGGGGTATATATTAGTTATACTTGCAATATTGCATTATAAAGGGTGTGACAGAAAAGGTGATCAAAAGTATGTGAAAAAACATACCTCATCAGCATTATATTTCAGCGATGTAGTAGGATAGGGTCCGGACACTAATCTTTCTTCTGTAATTTCCTTCAATATCTGTAATTCATTTGTGAGTTTTGTTGTAATACATTCAATGTCATGCATCTGGCGTTGTGAGAAGGCAATGGCACTATCTGAACAGGTTCGAATGGATGTACACCCTGTAGTAAAACGTGGTGGTGGAGTTGAAGAACCATTAGAAGCTTTAGGGATGCCTCTATGATGCGAACTAATCTTCTCATTCTTAGGATTCCTAATGGTTTGCGGTGTAATAGCGAACTTAGGTCTTCTGATCTGATTAGGCTGCCCTTCAGCTCCAAGGTTTGTATTCACAGCTTGTTTTCCAAAACATAGTTTCCCCTTGCACGCTGAAATTATCACAAACTCAGAATCAAATGCACAAAAGGAAAAGAGAAACAAAAGTGAATTCAAAGAACCTGAGATATATTCATTACAAAGAATGTAGTAACCACATAAATAAAATTGAATTTTAGAGAACCTACAGCATTGGGTAAATATTTCTTGGTAACCACATTGTCCGATTTGTGGAGATGAAGCTAATAGAAAATTGGACAATGTATAAAAATCTCATTTCATCTTTCACGCAAACATAAACATCAAGAAAATTCACTTGTATTAAGGTGTACAGTATTTATGATCCTAAACACAACATACATTATCAGTTAAGGTTCCATGAAGCAAAACTAAGACTTTATAACTTACCACTATGTCCATCCTGTAACTCAATTGACTTCATAGCCTTGCACAATTTTTCTTGGGAAGCTGGTGAAATGACCTGCATATGGAAACAATTTATGATAAACAAAACCTTCATGACATATTAAAGGAAAATAAACATCCAATAAACACCATGTACCTTTCTTGTTTGGAGAAGTCTTTGAGGATGCTGCTGCTTAAAGTACTCACCACTAGCTGCTGTCGTATGCTCGTCACTAGCCTCACATGAAATGACCCCAGGAGACAAGCTTATTTTCCTATCAGCACATGCAGACAAATGGGATTGCTCCTCCTCTTCCTTCGCCATGAAAACTTGATCAGCCACAGACACCAAACTGCTACCAGAGCCCAAGTCCCAATCACCAATAGAGTTAGCACTGGCTTCCTGATTAGAAGGTAAATCATCTTCGCTATAGGCCTCAGATATACATGCATCAGATCCCTTGATAGATTTCATGCATTGAAATAAATCATCTTCTGTCTCACTGTTAATCTGACATAACTTTGCATCCTCAGAGGAAATAGTGTCATCTGAAGACATTTCTTCAGTGAGGTCAAGGTGGACCGAATTGGTGATATATCCTTGAATCTTGGATTCTAATGCAGGCCAAAAATCTAAACGCTGGTAATTTGTTATTTCTGTATCATCTGCCTCGACTATATCCCAACCGGAGTTGCTCACTACCTGAAGTGGGATAGGATCATACTCCATATCTTCACAAAACGGTTCATAGACAATGCAGCTCTCATTTTCATCTGTTGGAGAAACTGACAATTCAGTAGTTGTCTCAGGGAATTCAGTTGGCACTGCACCATAATAACCCATCATATTATCATAAACCAAAGAGGTATCATCATCGATACAGCTTGCCTTTTGGACATCCGAACAACCAGATTCAGCATCTACTTCAATGTCCCTCTCACATGCAGGTGAAACCTGATTGAATTGTAGTAGTTCCTCCTCACTTGATATCTGTTCTGATTTGATAGTTATTATGGCACTTTGAGAGATGGTAGAGGCACCTTTTTTCATACGCTTGCGTTTAGTCTTGGCCCTTGCATTCTTTGCAAGTTTAGATTTCAATTCACTAAGAGGCTGCATGAGATCATAATCTTCATTAGCTTCCAACATTGAATACTCTTGTTTGACAGGAGAGCAAGTTTCTAACTGTTCACTCAAACCAGTAGACTTTGAACGCTTTCTTTTCTTGATCTTGCAAGTCTGCTTGATCTGCTTTAGTGTCATATTACCAAAGCAATCCAAATCACTGTTTCCTCCATCATTACAATCAAAACCAACATCCTCAGGTTCACTCTTGACTTTTATGTTTCCAACATAACCTGTATCTCTGCTTTCACTCCTAGAACTGTCAGTATGCAGGCCACGGAACTCATCTTTTGGTGGAATTGTTGGAGCCAAATGACCATTTTTGGCATCTAGTTCTTCACATATGTCTTTCACATTCCTGAATCTGAGTACTGGTTTTCCTCTAGTCACATTCAGTGTCTTTTTCACTACGCCACCAGTCAGAGTCTTGATGAAGTGCAAATGGATGCAACTTCTTAACTCCATCAGATATAGAACTCAATTATTCTTGCTAGCGCACAAGTGATTGTGATGCCCAATTCAAGGTGCTCTCCCTGCAACAAAGACAGACTCAATAATTCCACTAACAGAAAAATATTACAGTACAATGCCAAAAGAGAGAAGAGTGGGACATTATCATGTACTATGTAAGCTGATGATGCAGATCACATAAAGTTTTACAAACACCACAAATGTAAGCAAGAAGCTCAATGAGAGGGAAACCTAGTATGCAAAAGGATTAACATGCCAATCATCAAATGATAACAAATAGAAATTAACGTGCCAATCATCAAATGATAACACCGCGCTACATATGTAACATCCCTTGCAAATAAAAGTACTTAATTACAACAAATTGTTAGCTGTTTCACACCATTCAGATTAATGCAGACGCCGAATTCTAATGATTTTTCAATTAGCCGCTGGAGTTCATGAACCTTAACTACAATCACGATTCCCGTTACAGAACACACATCATTTCGATAGAAACCCCAAACATTACAGATCTAATAAATTTTTACAAAAAAATCAAAGCCGGATCTGACGGATCTAAAGCGTTCTTCGTAGACTGAATGTGAAATGATTGAAGCTGAAAATAACTCACCGGATAATGGAGGATCAAAATTCCAGCGGCGTCTCGGATCCGATTCAAATAAGAGATGAGGTGAAGATGAATAGTCTGAACGAAACTTAAAACTCGCCGTCTTGGAGAAATCGAATCTGAGCTGAAACAGACGGAGAGGAGAGCGAGAGATTTAGAGGAAGGTTGATTTGATTCAAGGAGAGAGTGAGTGGTGTGGTGGGATAGCTTTAGAGCCCAAAAGAAAAAGAAAAGAGCCGGCTAGGTCTTAGAAATTAGAATTAGAGTGGCGGAACAAAAAGGGAGGATTTAGATTCAGAATTTTAGAGACCTCGCGCCAATTGTTGTTTGGCGGGAACCATAGTTCCCTCCCTCGCTTAAATAATTCCGGTGGGAAAAGGGAATGATAGCCTGTGGTGCATGTGTACGGGAGTAGGGATGAAGATGCGAGTCATGATGCGAGTAATGAGGGTGAAAATGAAATTACACATTTCATGTTTCTAGAGAAAATAATATTAACTATTATAATAAGTCATGTAGATGCTCCAAATTTAATTTAAGGATATCTAAAATGAATATAGAGAGTTGTTGATCTATCAAGATCAACTTGTAGAAACGAAATCAAATAACGTCTAAGTTGAGTTGAGACTTTTATTGTAATTTCTTACGAACCATTAAGTGACACTCAAACATAGAGACGTGACTGAACGTAGCAACTATTGGGAAATATGACAGACACAGTTCTAACTTGTTATCTTAGCTTCGCGAGTATTGCTTGTTGTTGCTCTATGAAAAAGGCTTATGTTGTTATTTGCTCCCAACATGCTTAATTTGTAAAACCATATAGCTCCCGCCAAACATCTTGTATTTTATTTTTTTGAAAAGGCAAACTCCTCATAGTAGGGTTTAACGAAATGATGAAGGGCATAATGTGGATTTGTAGTAATGGTATCGATGTTGTGTTGCATATGTATTGAATGACACTTTAACATTTTGTAACATATTGTAAATCCTTAACTCGTTTGTTGTATTCACAGATCACAAAGTCATTATGCACAAAATACATATTTGGATCCTTTTTATTTTGGTATCGCCATAACAGGATGAGTTGCTAACTTAGATTTATGCAATTGAATGACCATGATCACAAACAATAAGTAGCTCATCATCAAAGTGGGCATCTTTACCCATATGCGAAACTACAAAATCAGCTTGTAGATCTAATTTATTTACTCTCATCAGAATATTCTCTACAGCTTATATTAGACACATAACTTATTTACTCTCAGTAACACATCTTCTACAATTCTCATAAGATTTCTTATGATACGATCGGATACTCTGCTAGTTACAATTGGATCGATATACGCTTCAACTCAACATTTTGTAGCTTCCAGAATATCTTCCTTTAATTCAAACTCTAATTTATTTTTTTTTTACCACTATAAGAATTTCACAATTTAATTTTCCACCGAAACAAACAGATTATCATCGATAAATCATAAAAATTATATATATATATATTATTTTTTTTAAAGGAAAAGAACAAAAGAACATTTTAGGAGGAGGCGCTAGACCCAAGTCACCCAACCTTGACATAAAAAAAAAAAAAAAAAATTAGTTCTCTCAAAACCCTCAACATCCGCTCTTCTACCTCTCCGCCCAACAACTCTGACAACAATGACGATGAAGGCATCTTTGAAGGGTAAGTACGACACAGACAAGAGCGGCGCCGCCGCAAACGTCGCCGTTTTCGCCAGCGACGTCAAGCTCCGCGCTTCTCTCACCGACGCCACCGTCGTCGGCGGCCCCAGCCTCAACGGCCTCGTTCTCGCCGTCGAAAAACCCGGCCTCTTCATCGTCGACTACAACGTCCCCAAAAAGGTACACTCCCTCACTCTTTCAATCCCAAAACGCCGCCGTTTTCACCAACTCTCCCCCCAAATTCCAATTCCAATTCCAATTATGGCCTTGTGGTGCAGGACTTTAGGTTTCAGTTCATGAACTCGGTTAGGGTTGTGGATAAGCCGTTGAATTTGACTTATATTCATAGCCAAGGTGACAATAGGACTATTCTGGACGGGACTCTGGTGCTGAACTCGGCCAACAAGGTCTCGGCGAATCACGTGCTCGGCACCGGAAATGGGAAGTTCAAGTACAGTTATGTGCACGGTGGGTTGACCACGTTCGAGCCCAGCTATGACTTAGCTAAGAACTCGTGGGATTTCGCGGTTTCGAGGAGGGTTTATGGAGATGATGTGTTCAGGGCTAGTTACCAGACTTCGAGCAAGCTGTTGGGGCTCGAATGGTCCAGGAATTCCAAAGTTAATGGCTCTTTCAAGGTAATTGAAATCTGTTTTTGAAGTTTGCTTATATCGAATTGCTTAGAAATTTGAAGTTTTAAGGAAGCATTTGATTTGGGTTGGGGACTTGGATTCTAAACTCAGTTAACCAATTGTGGGATGCGTTTTAGTTTAATAGTCCAATTAATAAGTACTCAAGTCTTTTACGATCTGAAATCTATCTATCCAGGAATCGTGTCATTTGGTTATAGTCTCCATTAGTTGATAGTATATAGATTCTAATTAACTGATTGGGAATGAATAGGTTACACTTTAATTGCAACCAGCTTTTGGATCATTGGTACCTGAAATATTTGGAATTTGGCTCTCATATATGTTTCAGTGGCAATTCTATCAGATAATATGCACATAAGGGTTCTAGGAACAGTTTGGGTAGTTAGTATTATGTTCCTCTAATCTGTATTGACAGTAGGGGATTATATGAGTTGACATTCTGGCTGCGAGAAGTTCTGTGATTGTAACTGCCCGGTATGATTGGAGTGAATTGTTGGTGCGTAGTAATATCAATTGTGTGATGTTATTCAATGCCATGGAGCTCGATTGGGGAAGCAGCATTTGTTTTGTGGTGTAGAGGACTGCATTGAGTGATAATTTCATTTCAATGCCACTGAGATCAATTGCGTCAAGTCTATACACGTGGCCATCAATCAAATGTTAAATGATAATCCACCTGTTTATTACTCAGCAAATTTCAAATGTCGAGACATTCTGTCAACTTGGTTATATTGCCTGGAGTGTTTTCTTAGGATGTAGTTTTATCTTTAGTTTGTTAGGTTTGATTTGGTATAACTTACAGTTTTTTTTTATATGATTGGTACAACTTAAAGTTGTCATGTATGTGTTGCTATTTCAACCTTCACTCTATTATTATGATTACTGTTTACTGATGAGCGTCCCATACTTGAGAGCGAAGCCTTTGTAATAGAGTGGTGTTCTATTGTCTGCAGGTGTCAGCTTCTTACAACTTGGCCGAGGAACACAAGGTGCCAAAGTTAACCGCCGAGAGTACTTGGGATTTTGAGATGTGATCGCTTATAGTAATCTGATTGTTCCATTAGCCATCAAAATTTCTTATAGTCTGTTGAACAGCTTATGATTCACTGCTGTTGGCTTTAAAACATCTTTTTGCTGTTTAACAGTGTGTTTCTGTTAGTGAGCATTCACAATTGGAGCTTGGCACTAGCATCATTGATACCCGTAACAACCTAAAATACGATTCATAGAGCTATAATTCTGTATGATCTGAATGAATGATCATAAATCTATGTTCCATAAAAAGTGAGGTCAGTCTCTTTTGGACTGTGACCACGGCTCTTCCCTTGTAACGTTGATATGTTTGCCTGAGAATGAAGAGCCTGGCACTATGTTTCCGGCTGATTTTTTGCAAAATTGACATTTCCTCTGTACTTTGTCCTGGATTCTGCACTGACCATGTCTCCGGCTTGTATGGATCATGTGATATTCTTGCGCCAAGGTTATCTTGTTCTACATTAGCAGAAACGCAGACCTGAATTTCCGATTGATCATTTCGCGCAAAGGAAAATGTTCCGGTAGAAAACCCTAAACCAAATTCCCAGCTCAACAATTGTTACCACTTCCCATTGTGTTTAGTATCTGAGGCAACCTTACTGACCAAAAGAAGAAGAAGAATAGAAGAAGTGAAAAACTAAACCTCAAGTCATAAACAAGGGACTGTTATAGTCTTACTGCCTCAATAACAGTGTTTAATAAAGCCCACTAGACCGCAAATCCATCACGCTATTCTAATCCCACAACGAATCAACGGTCCAGATGCTCCCGCAATTTTCGGTAGCTTTTTACATTTGGCGGTAGAAAGCAGTTATCGAAATTTATTTTGAATCATTTGGCGCTTAAATTGCAAAACTTAACAGGTGATATTTTCAGGATTAGTTCAGATCTTGAAACCCTAGCTTTTCTCAATCCGTTGCAGAGCGAAATTGAAAGCAGAGAGATGGAGTTCGACGACGACTTTGAGCTCCCGCCGAACTCCGACGAGGCTTCCCCTCCGGTCCGTGAAAAGAAGCTGAAGCGCCTAAAGAAAGGAGTTAGGGTTTCTCCAGATCCACTCCTCGATCAACCAGAGAGCGGCGCCGACCTCGATTTGGAGGAATCAAATGAGCAATCGAACTCGAGAACTGAATCGGAGGGTTTGGGCGATGAAGGTGAGATGAATCCTGGTGTTGATTCTGATGATTTCGGCGGTGAAGGTGAAAAGGGATCTGGTTTGGAAATGAATTCTGGTTTTGATGATTGGAGTGGGGAAGGTGAAGAGAGATCTGGTTCTGATGGTTTGGATGGTGGGGGAGATGCATCTGGAGCTAAGAGGGCTTTGGATTTTGAGTCTGTGGGTGAGGATTTCGGCGAAGAGCGAAGCAAGGAGATGGTGGAAGAAAGTAGGGATACGACGATGGAGGAGCCGGAGAAGAAACGGCGGAGTTCCGATGACGGTGATGAGGAGGAGGAAGAGAAGGACAAGAAGAAGAAGAATAAGAGGGCCAAGAGTGGTGGTGATGATTCAAAATCCAAAGATGCGGCGGTCAAGAGCAAAAGGAGGGCTGAGATGGTGATTAGAGTTATCTCAAGTTAATTTATTACATTGTGAAATTAGTTCATTTGCTTATGCCTAGTTGTTTTGATTTTATAGGAAAGACAGGAGCATCTGAAGGAGCTCCATGCCGAGACTCAGCGACTTTTGCGAGGTATGAACTTTATCTGGAACATAAGGATGTGCATAATTATAGTAATGCAACCATGTAAATCAATAATGTTACTAATGTACACATTGCGTTTACCCTTGTTAGAAACAAGAGAAGCAGCATTTAAACCTGTCCCAATTGTTCAGAAGCCCATATCTTCAATCCTGGAGAAGATTCGGCGAAGAAAACTGGAGGTTTCAAAGAAGTGGGTATTCTATTGTTAGATAAGGGTGTTTGTTCAATCGAATTGTAATTACAACAATGCGATGTTGATTTCTGAGTGTTGCAGGTCTATGTCTATGAGTTCTTCTGTTGATGACAATGGATCTTCTAGACGGATTATGGAGGAGTTCAGTTCACAAGGTGCTCATGTGGATGTTACAGGAGGTAGTGGGGTATTTAAAGCAGCAATTGAGGAGCCGATTGAATGCCAGACTGAAAAAGGGAGTGGTACAAATGTGATGTGTTTGGATGCTTCTAATGATCATATAGATCATTCCGGCCATGAAAATGTTTCTTCCCAGATGGTAAATTTGAAGACTCGTTTCTTGATAATTTTTGTTGCTTAGATCCAAAAATGCAATAATCAGGTGTTTCTTGATGGATATATATGTTGTGTAGAAAAGGATAAAGTATCTAAAATGTATGTGCAAGAGTTTCTCAACCATAAATGACAGCATTGTGTGATGCATCTGTAAAGCTATGGTTGGTAATAACTAATAACTTAGTTAAGCCAAAAGTGAGTGCATTTTGACATAAAACAAGTGCTGTGGCTTTCTGATGCACAGGAATTTTTCAGAGTGGTAAATTTTTTCACTGGAGTTCACAGAATGTTTTCATCATCATTGCTAATCTTTTCTAGGTGATACCTGAAGTATGCCTCTGATATTAAGATTATGTTAACTGCCACCAGAAGCATTCATGGAATGTTTCTAGTACTCTCTCACTTTGTTATGTTTCTATTGTGGGGAAAACTGGTTTCTTGCATTTCATTTAGACAAACTTTCCAATTAACATGTGATTGAATTGTAGGATGTTGATGAGGTATCCAAGCAAGCATTTCGAGCTCCTATTGATGATACTCAGGTTCTTTCCACATTACAATTGTCTAATGTGTATCATGCTTGAAACAGATTGTGTATATCAAGTTAACTATAACTATTTCACCTTATGCATTGCTGTAGGATTTGTTTTCTGATTCCCAGACTACTGACTCTAAAGATGAGAATGATACCCCCAGTAGTCCTTTGGAGGAGGTTTTTGCACCGTCCAAACTCGCAATGGACTTGAAGTTAAAGCTTGATTCCGCTCCCCCGGATGATATGTAAGTGATTTATATTTGTCTCCATGTACTATTTATATGCAACTCCTGGTGATGAAGTTGACAAAGACACTTGCATCTTTACAGTTCTTCCGATGAGGAGGACAATGACAAAGAGAATGTCAATCCTCATTCCCCTGGATTGGCTGATTTGTCTTCATCTCCAATTCGTGATCCTGTCAAAGCTTTTGTTGACGATGAAGCTGAGGAAGAAGACGATGGTGATCATGACCAGTTTCTGTTCCCAGATAAAGAAGAAGATGAGGCTGATGAAGATGTTGAGGATCTTAATGATATGATAGCAACTGGATATGAAGAAAAGCCAATTGATGGTGAAAGGCGGAATGAACTCCATCAAAAATGGCTTGAGCAACAAGATGCTTCCGGAACAGAAAAAATTATGCAAAAATTGATGTTTGGTTCAAAGCTAAGAGAAACAACGTCTTTCGGAGAGAAACATGCAGAAGAAGAGGAAGATCAAGAGTCTGATGATGAAGCTGCAGATGTACTAGGCAACAATTCTGACTCTGGTTCACCAAAAAAAGTCTCGGTGCAAATGAATTTAAGAATAGCGAAGCAAATGATTTCTCAAATGTTTACCGATAATGATGTATATGTGTCATCAGATGATGATGATGATGTTGATGATGAACCAGAAAAGAGACCAGCTAAACCATGCTCATTCGACAAAGCTGTGAGTTTTTAGCACTTTATAATATGTTGACTTTTGGTTGAAATTCTTTTTCCTGTTCGAACCATATGCCCACTCTTTCGGTTTTGTATAACTGTATATCTGAAGTTTTGTATAACTGATATCTGAAGTTAGTTCACTTATTTGCTTTCAAGACACTCCTTTAACTTACAAGAACATCCTGATTGAAACAGGAAGAGCAGGCAAATTTCTTGTCACCGGCTGAGGATGAAAGTTGTAGCGAAGTTTTTGGTCGTATAAAGAAGATGAATATTATGCCTGACACTAAGAAGAGCAAAACACCTGGTAAGATTAAGTGGCATATATTTACCAGTGTGAAAGTGATGTCCTCGTGTTCGTTGACTTTATTTCTTTCGCAATTTTCTTACTGTTGAGTTTTGTAATTTGTAGCTGCTTCTAGTATTCAGCTCAAGGGAGGAAATGGGATCATACCAAAGGTAAATCGGCTTCTGTTGCTGACTTTTAAATTTGAATTTGTCCACAAATCTGCACATTTGTACTGTGTATTTTGTGCAGGCGGACTCTTGCCTCCCTTTCTGGTTCAAACAAGCACCCTAATTATTAAATCTGGCCCCTAGTTTGATTTCGTCATGTCAAGGCTTCCCCTAGGACATCTTTAATCTTTATATAGAAATTCATGAAACGTTGAGATGAAACATTGTGATTGGATTCTATGTTAGATCATATATTTTGCCGACTTTGGGAAGGGTTTTGTAAGATGATATTGGTTATAACTTATAACTCTGCCCGTTGGTAATGTTGCAGTCATCATTCATACGGGAATCAAATCTTTCTCTGCCTTCATCCCGTAAGCGTGGATTAAGCACAGCTCGCTGCTCTTTTATCTTTGGAAGAGATGACAGCAATAGCATGAGCACAATCTCAGTGTCAGAGGATTCTTCAGATACGGTAAGCTCTATTAAGGAAGTTAAGCTAATATGAGCTGAGTTGTTTAAAGATATACCTAGTTCTGTAGTCAGTATAAGATATCAAACCATAACCTTTTACACTAATGCTGAATATTTGTGTTGGCTATAATAAGACGCAGTTTCAGAGAGAGACTACACCAGCAAGAACTACAGCGAAGTTCAGTAGTTCCCAAATGAAGAGTCGTAAAGAGAAATCACCACCTGAAGCTGTTGTGAAGACTGATGCTTCATTCTTTGAGATATTGAGGCAAAATTCCTTGCATTCAAAGCGCAGCATTGACGAAACGATTCAAACCATATCAGTTGATCAAACAATTGACACCAAATCTGTTGATCAAACAATTCACAGGGAATCCGTTATTCAAAAGAAAAGAACAGACGTGGTTGATAGAACAATTCAATCAGCATTTGCTTCATTCAGATTGGGAAGAGTTCAGTCGAGGCAAACGAAGAACCTAGTTTCTATGCAAAACTAATACCTTGTCTGTTACTTTGTTCATTCACAAACTTGTTAGTTGTTACTTTGTAAAACTAATGCCCTTCATTTATTATACAGAATTCATTCTCCATATTGGATCCAATATCCTTGCGAATCTTTTTTTGTTAATTGCAGTCTTAACAAAGAGTCAAAGGTCAATGCAAAAACTTGACACAATGTCAAAATTGCCCTAATCAAATCGCCAAGCTCGACGTGTCGTACGCCTATAGGCTATAGGATAGTTAGCTGAGGAACACGTGGTAAGAACTACACACTAAATCTTTCCTCTTTTCTATTACAAAACTCTCAATCCAATCCAGTAAATCTTACACTAGATCCGTACACACAGTAAAGACCCAAGTCAAAATCAGCTCACAGGTCTCACCTGACTGACCGACCCGCACGACCGTGCCTCAAATCCAACCCGATCCAAAATCCTCCGAATTCCAGATCCAACCACGTCGCAGATCCGCCGCAATGCTTTAGCTGAATGAAGAAAAGCCCAGACTTAACCCACCTCATCAAACCATGGCGATTACAGCAAAAGGCAAGCTCATTCTCATCTCCTTTCTCTTCGTTTTCTCATCCTCTAAGCTTGTTTTAGTCAAATCCGATTCCGAACCCGAACCCGAGCCCAACCCGCAGCAGCTCGTGTTGCAGAGGCTGGAGGAGGTAGTGAGAAACCTCTCCGAAATAGTCGCCAGGTTAGAACAAAGACTCGCGGAGCCGAAAGTCGTGGAGGGTTTGATTTCTCCGCTCGAACAAAAGGTAAATCACGGCGGTGAAAAAGTGAGAAATGATGGTCAAGTTGGAAATGGAGGAGAAGAGAGGGCGAGGGCAGTTTCGGTAACGAAGTACAGTCCGTTTTGGTCGGACAGGTTTCAGTTTGTTTCGGCTGTGAAATTGGATTCCCAGGCGACTTGTATCCACGTGTTGCCGTTTCGGGATAGCGAGGGGGGTTCGAAGTACGTTGCGGTGGGGGATGAGAGAGGGAGGGTTTATGTGTTTTTGAAGAATGGGGATGTTGTGGTGGAGTTTGATACCCTTTTGGGGTCACCCATTATGGCAATGGCTTCGTTCTTGTCGATTTATAAGAATGAGAGCTTTGTTGTGACAGGACATAGGAATGGAGAGATTTTGATGCATAGGGTTTGGGAGGGGGTGAGTGGAGAAGAGTGGAGCTCGGTGATGATGGAGAGTGTGAGTAAGTTTGATACCGGGGAGGACGGGCTGCCGGTTACTATTTTGGAGGTGCATCATCTTGGGAGGATGAGTTACATACTGGCGAGTGATGTGAGTGGGAAGATTACGGTTTATAAAGAGAATGGGGCTGTTCATGGCTCCACTATGCCGTCGAGTAGGCCGCTTGCTTTCTTGAAGCAGCGGCTTCTGTTTTTGACAGAGACAGGTGCAGGGTCGTTGGACTTGAGGACCATGAAGATTAGGGAGTCTGAATGTGAGGGGCTGAATCACTCGCTGTCTAGGTACTATGTTTTTGATGCGACAGAGAGGTCCAAAGCGTATGGGTTTACATCAGAAGGTGAGCTGATTCATGTGGTGTTGTTGGGGGATGTGATGAACTTCAAATGCAGAGTTAGGTCCAAGAGGAAGTTTGAAATGGATGAGCCTCTTGCTTTTCAGGCGATTAAGGGGTGTTTGCTTATTGTTAGTGGGGAGAAGGTATTCGTGTATAATGTATCATCGCAGCATTATGTTAGGGTTGGTGCTCCTCGGATTATCTTCTCTGCTGGTCTTGATGAGATTAGATCGTCTTTCCTCAATTATCAGATCATGGATGTTGACGCAGGGAAAAGAAATGTGGTACCGTTAATTGCTAGTGATCGTGAAAAGCTTGTTGTTCTTGGTCTTGGTGGAGGGTACGTGGGAATGTATCGCTCAAACCTTCCTGTATTTAAAGGTGAATTTAGCACAATGCTATGGACTAGCCCTGTATTCTTCTTTGTACTTTTCCTATTTGGAGCTTGGCATTTTTTTGCGAAGAAGAAAGAAGCACTCACTTCATGGGGAGGACCTGATGATCCATTTAGTTCGACCTCAGCTACAGCAGGGGCTCCATTGGGTGGAAATAGCTCTGGAGAAAGGTCGTTTGTTGACTCTTCGTCAAGAAATGCTGATATGATGGATATTAGAGGTGGCGGTCTCAGAGGTCCATCACGGAGGTACGTCTCTCCTCCACGGTATGCAGGTGGAGCAACAAGTTCATATAGGCCAGGTCCGGCAGATCATAACCCGAGATCATCATCTGTTGATCCTAGTTTTCGAACAGGTACAGAGCTGAAATTTAGAGGGTCTGCATTAGAATCCACCGGTTTTCCCAAAAGGAGGGAAAGTTTGTTTGTGAACAACCAAGCGATGGATGATAGCAACTGACCTTTATAGTCATTTTCATGTACTTTACTTCAGATGTTCTTTTTCATTCTTAGATCACTCAGATCGCAGTTTAGGGCCATCTGAGCCTGCACTACGTGTACTTGTAACATTACTTCAAAGTTTTCAATCAACAATAAAACATAGAAAGGAAATGATGATATGATACGATTGTGTATTACTATATGGAGGCGCGGGCCATTTTTCAGTTCTTTTCTTGTTTTTGAACAAAAATATATTCTGGGTTTTTTTTGATCCACTGATTTGGTGGGCTTATTTGATCACACGTTTTGTCCGGCCCGCCCATAAATATGCACCATCTGGCCCACCGCCTAGACGTGGAAAGGATCCGCCTAGCCCATATTGGAAAAATATTAATAAAACTGAGTGGTACTTTCGTAAATTCCCCAGCTCCCAGCTGCGAACCCTCTCAAAACTCAAAATTTTCAGACTCCCGCCGAAAACAACATCTTCCGACGCTCCTTATCTTTAAACCCCAAATATATTAAAAATGAAATAAAAAGTTCGATTAAAAACGTAAATAAATTATTTAAATATAAATGGCGGTTCAGTAGAAAACGCAGATCGGAGCAATTAGCGACTACTTTCCTTTCTCTCTCACTGAGAAGCATCTCGCTTCTTCTTCTTCTTCTACTTCTTCTCAGTTCTCAGTTAGGTTTAAAGAGAAACGAAGGGCCACCGAGTCGACTCAGTGAAATTGGGGATGGAGCAGCAGGACGACGAGTCCATGGCCGATGGTTCCGAGTCGGCTCGCGGAGCCTCCAGGTCCCCGAGGCTGTTCATCAGGGAAATGGTGATGCGGAACTTCAAGTCTTACGCCGGCGAGCAACGCGTCGGTCCTTTCCACAAGGTTAGGGTTTTCTTACCTAATTCAATTTTTGTAAAATTGGAAGCTAGGGATTTTGTTTTGAGGCAGCGAAAAGCAATTTTAGGTTAGGTTTGAACTTTTCTTTTGTTTAGGTCAGATTGTTCAACTCGTAGGGGATTGATTCATATATTTAGTGATGTAATTTCTTTTTTATTCAGAGCTTTTCGGCAGTTGTTGGACCGAATGGGAGTGGGAAAAGCAATGTGATAGATGCAATGCTCTTCGTATTCGGAAAACGAGCTAAGCAGGTTTGTTGATGTTACTTTGGATTTTGTATTTTGCATTTGAAGTTTGTTTTCAGCTGTTAGAAAGCTACAAAGGCTGTTTTGGGGATCCTAATTGTGCAATGTGATTGTGTAGATGCGGCTCAACAAAGTTTCAGAGCTTATACATAACTCCACTAATCACCAAAATCTGGATAGCGCTGGAGTTTCTGTTCATTTTCAAGAGATCATTGATTTGGTAATTTTACTGTTTTCATGTTTTGGTTTGCTCTACTCCACAAGTATGATATGTTTGGTGTTGGTGTGAAAAATTTGGAAAAATTAACCAATTTATTGGACGGGTTTGTTGGTTTGTTTGTATTTTACTCTGGTATTTAGTAATGATAATACGACTATAATATCAGGTGGGATGTACACTATAATTTGATGATTTTTTTTCAAACTACATTTGCAATATGACAGGATGATGGAGAATTTGAAGTTGTTCCAGGAAGTGATTTTGTAATTACGAGAATAGCATATCGAGATAACACCTCCAAGTATTACATCAATGAACGTGCAAGTAATTTCACTGAAGTTACCAAGAAACTGAAAGGGAAAGGAGTCGACCTAGACAACAACCGCTTTTTGATTCTTCAGGTTTGATATTGGACATTCTGCTCATCTACTTTGTCTATGGTTGCTATATTAAGAGTTTACTTATGATGACTATCAGGGTGAAGTTGAGCAAATTTCTCTTATGAAGCCAAAAGCTCAGGGATCCCATGATGAAGGTTTTCTTGAATACCTCGAGGACATTATTGGGACTAACAAATATGTTGAAAAAATTGATGAAGCGTATAAAGAGTGAGTAGCTTTGCCTGTATTTTGATTCATTAAAACAAAGGTTTTCATACTTCAATCTTGCTCCTGAAAACACATTTTATTTTAACCCACACAGTAAATATCTTCTTGTTTGATTGCAAAACAAGTACAGTTTTGTTATTTTGCTAGAAAGTGTAAGAATATGAAACTTTGTAATGCATGCCTTTTTTTTTTTAACATAAACAGACATATATCTCTAGAAATAATCAATTGAATAAGCATCAGAAGCTGAGATGAATTGAATATAATCCCATGTGATACTCATCTGGTATAAACAAAAATTTCCTTTATTTCACATAATATGGTGGCTTTACAAACCTTGGTTTCTGATAACACTTTTGCCCACTTTTTGCCAAGATATATAGCGGACAAATAAATATTCTTTAGCTGATGCAGAATTCTCTAACTATGCATGGTGTTCTTTTATCTCATAGGCTAGAATCCCTCAATGAGAAAAGATCTGGTGTTGTGCAAATGGTTAAGCTGGCTGAGAAAGAAAGAGATGCCTTGGAGGTACGTATGTGCAGCACTGATAGCCTAGCTTCTGATATGATTCATTCACTTTCTGACATGTCATTGACCAGGATGTGAAAAATGAAGCGGAGGCCTATATGCTGAAAGAGTTGTCACTTCTGAAATGGCAAGAGAAAGCCACAAAATTGGCTCATGAAGATACCACAACAAAATTGGTGGGTCTACAAGAGAATATAACCAGCTTAGAAGAAAATCTAAAGACTGAAAGGTAAGTTGTTTTGTTAGTAACGTTGATACAACACTTGCTTTTACTAAGGTGCTCGGTTACTGTGCAGGGAGAGGATCCAGGAGAGTAATAATACACTGAAGGAGCTTGATTCTGTCTACAGTAAACATATGAAACAACAAGAGGTTTGTTTTACAATACACACTATAACAATGATATCTGAATTATTTGTTTGGTGGAAGTTAGGTCAAGTGCATCCATCCATAATATCATGACAAAAAGAGTTCCGCATTGTCCAGATATGACCAGATTATGTGTCTGCTTTCATTGAATTAGGAACTTGACAATGCCCTCAGAAGCAGTAATGAAGAATTTAAGGAGTTTGAAAGGGAGGATCTTAAGTATAGGGAAGATCTGAAGCATAAGAAGATGAAGATCAAGAAACTCAAAGATAAACTTCAAAAGGTATGTGAGAGAGAGAGAGAGAGTGGCTATTTTTCACTCGAAAGAACATATATAATTTTATCTTTTGTTTTCACTGCAGGACTCATTAAAGATTGCTGACACAGAGAAGGAGTGTGAGGAGTCCACAAATCTGATCCCAAAACTTGAGGAAAGTATTCCACATCTGCAAAAACGATTGTTGGATGAAGAAAAAGTCCTGGAGGAAATCTTAGAGAGTTCAAAGGTGGGGTTTTTTTTTTTTTTTTTTTTTCTATTTTCATTGTACAAAATCTTGAAATTTTCTTTGTTTCAACAGTTTCTGCCAAATCAAGGGGTAGTGGTAATATTATTCCAAACTTTAATTTTACTGTGATGAAGTTAATACAATAAACATTTGGTACGCCAGAAAAAGTCATACATAATATTAACTTCTGAAAGTAAAGGTTCTGGGTTTTTTTTTTTTTGCATCTTTATGGATAAGGGCAATGAACAAATCATTATATCTCTTTGATATTACTGGCAAAATGCTTATTAATTTCTCTCATTGTCCATTGTAACAATGTTTTCGTTGTTGATGTGGTGCTTTTCTATTTAAAAAAATGTCAGTTCCTTTTTCATCGTTGGTATCTGTTTTTATGTCACTGACGCAACCCTTCACCTAATTTTCTAATACATCATATGCTTTCCTCTTTTCCTTTTCTTACAAGCAGTGGAAACTGAAAAATATCGCTCTGAGCTTACAAAAGTTCGTGCTGAATTAGAACCATGGGAAAAGCAACTGATTGAGCACAAGGGGAAACTCGAAGTTAGATGTACTGAACAGAAGCTTTTGAATGAAAAGGTGACTTTGCTATAATGAATTTTTTTCCTTGTGTGTGAGTAAAAGCATGAATTTATGGTGACACTACTGTTCTAAATATTCATAGTCTCTTCTTTTATAGATTGTACGAAAATTTTAGTCATGTGACTAAAAACTTAGATTTATTTGTCTTGCCGCATTAACCGTAGTTTGAGTATTGAAATATATTGCTAAAGCAAGTTGTTAAAACTTTCAGCATGAAGCTGGTCGTGCAGCTTTTGAAGATGCTCGTAAGCAGATGGATGATATATCGGGAAAGATAGAAACAAAAACTGCAGGCATTGCAAGGATTCAAAGTGAATTAGAAATGAGCAAGCACGAAGCAATGGAAGCTCGCAAAGAGGAACAAGTCTGTATTACTAAACCTCCTTTTGATACTTTTTTAGTCATTGTGTTGCATATCAAGGGATATGGTGATAACATGAAAACTTCTGCAGGAGTACATTAGAGAACAAGACAGTCTGATGCCTAGTGAACAAGCTGCAAGACAGAAGGTCGCAGAACTAAAGTCCCTTCTGGATTCTGAGAAGAGTCAGGGAACAGTTTTAAAAGCAATTTTGCATGCTAAGGATTCCAACAGGATACCCGGAATATATGGGCGGATGGGTGATTTAGGTGCTATTGATGGTTAGTATTCTGTGCACTGAAGGACACTATTAATTGCTAAGAACCTCTGTTTATGCGTGCTTAAAGGCATGTACTACAAATACCTGTTTATGTTGGGATTTGAGCTTTTTTTTATTGATTTTATGTCCTGTGGTTTGCAGCAAAATATGATGTTGCCATATCAACAGCTTGTGCTGGACTTGATTATATTGTGGTGGAAACAACTAGTGCAGCACAATCATGTGTTGAGCTACTCCGGAGAGAGAACCTTGGAATTGCGACTTTCATGATATTGGTATTCTTCCATCTGCGTGTCATACAGAATCCTAATCTGAACATTTATTCGTTGTTTTAAGCACTACCTTTTTGTGTGGTAGCTGGTTTCTTGGGCAGTTCCATCGTATTGGAAATTCTGTAAACTATCATTTTATAACTTTCAAAGAGACTAGTTCAGGAAGAAACATAATGAATACGTGTAGACTCAGACTTTGGACTGAACACTTTGTGCAGATGATACTTGTGTTGGATTTCAACATACGGTATTGGACTGAGGCAGGTTGCAAACTTGCAACCCTTTCAAAATCACTTTTAAAATATTAGGTTTTACTTGGGTGTGAGTTAATGACTAATGAATGGAGGTTGTGTCTTTCTAACCACTTTTTTACTAGTGGCGGGGATTGCATTGCGTGGTGTTTACCTGGAGTAACTTGACTCTGACTTTAATATCTCAGGAAAAGCAAGCTGATCTCTTACCAAAGTTGAAGGAGAAGATAAGCACTCCAGAAGGAGTTCCACGCCTTTTTGATTTAGTTAGGGTACAGGATGAGAGAATGAAACTTGCTTTTTATGCAGCATTGCGAAACACTGTCGTAGCTAAGGATCTTGACCAGGTATATTTCAGTTTTTGCAATAATCTATCACATGTAGGTAGTTTTAATTTTGTATTAAGTTCTCACAAATAGAATTAGCAATAAGTATGTCTTGCATTCTTTACAAAGTTTGATTTAGTCTGTCAAGCTATTAAATGACACTCTCAAATGTTAGGCAACTCGAATTGCATATGGAGGGAATCATGATTTTAAACGGGTGGTAACACTTGATGGTGCACTATTCGAAAGATCTGGTACTATGAGTGGCGGGGGAGGTAAGCCACGTGGTGGTAAGATGGGCACTTCTATTCGTGCCTCCAGTGTGTCAGGAGAAGCTGTTGTGATTGCTGAAAAGGAGCTTGAAGCCATGGTTTGTTCATTAAATAACTTGCGCCAGAAAATCGCTGATGCAGTAAGGAGATATCAAGCCTCTGAAAATGCAGTTGCTCGCTTGGAGATGGACTTAGCCAAAAGCCAGAAAGAGGTTAGTGTTAGTACAGCTTGTTTAAGCATGTGTATGTCTGAGTTGAGTTTTGGTTTAACAAGTTTTCTTCTTGAACAGATTGACAGCCTAAATTCACAACATGGTTATCTTGAGAAGCAAATTGGTTCCTTGGAGGCTGCATCACAGCCGAAAAAGGATGAACTTGATAAGTTAGAGGAACTCAAGAAGAATATTGCTGCTGAAGAGAAGGAGATTCAGAAACTTATACAAGGGTCTCAGCAGCTGAAGGACAAGGTGTGGAACTCATTTATAACTTCTGTACTTGCAAGTAGCAACTCACTTATGTACTCAGATTGAAGAACAAAGTACAGTCATACTTTATAACCTTGATTTGTAGTTTATCTTCTGGCTTATCATGTTAGTGATCTTCGGTTTCTGAGAATGGTTGGAAAATTATAATAAAGTTTTCATTTGCATGCCTGGAATTATATTTTGGTGACACATGCATCAAGTACACACCTCATAATCTTTTGGTTGGATTGACTGGTTTCTGGTTGTTTTTAGGCCACGAAACTCCAGAGTAACATAGAAAATGCTGGAGGTGAGAGGTTAAAAACACAGAAGTCAAAAGTCAAGGACATTCAATCTGTAAGTACATGTATCAGTAAGAAATACTTGCACCACTGTGATGGAGTGTGTTTTCTAACATGTGCTACTCAATTTTCAGAATATTGACAAAAATAACACTGAGGTTAACCGCCGCAAAGTCCAAATTGAGACTGGGCAGAAAACTATAAAGAAGTTAACCAATGTGATTGAAGAATCAAAGAATGAGATAGAACGACTTGGTCAGGAGAAGGAAAATTTGTCTGGTAAATTCAAAGAAATAGAAAAGAAGGCATTTGAAGTTAAAGAGAAATATGAAGGAATACAGAAGGTTTACATTTTCTTTACTTTGTTCTTATGCAACCTGGTCAGTTATATGGATAGAAGTGTCTTACTGCTATATGATTTTCTCTATCTTTTGCAGCTGATTGATAATCATAAAGATCTGTTAGATAAAGCGAAATCTGACTATGAGAACATGAAAAGGACCTTGTATGAATTGCGGGCATCAGAGGTACTATGACATGAAATGCATATCCTTCTGTTTCTTTCTACTGTACTGGAATTTATACCATTCGGAAGTTCTGGAAGTGGCATCTAGCCATAAAAGTTGCACAAATGTGATGTGCAAAGCAGTAAGCACGATCATAGAATTTCTGGTTGGATTTGTGATTGCTCACATTCTGTTTCCCATCTCATTTGATCATGATAGTTATTGTCTATTGCGTTGTCCCTAATATGGCATTTCATATTTCTGAAATTATTGGTGTTGCAGGGTAATGCTGTCTTTCAGTTACAAGAGAAGAAGAAGTTATACAAGGAGCAGGAATTGAAGGGAAAGCATTACAATAAAAAGCTTGATGACTTGCAAACTGCTCTTGTGAAGCATATGGAACAGTACGTGAATTTTTGAAATCCTTGTTTAGAATAGTGTAGACAGTTTAACAGTTTTCTATGTTACCTTTGTAGAATTCAGAAAGATTTAGTGGACACAGAAAAGCTTCAAGCAACCCTGGCAGATGAAATCCTTAATAACCCTTGTGACCTTAAAAAGGGCCTTGAAATGGTGACACTTCTGGAAGCACAATTGAAAGAGATGAATCCAAATCTCGATTCAGTTGCAGAGTATGCCTTCCCTTTACTATATTATAATGCTGATTTGATTATGTATACACAGAGCTCATTAACTGCTTAAATCTAATAGGTATCGGAGAAAGGTCTCATTATACAATGATCGAGTTGAGGATCTTAATAGGGTCACACAACAGCGTGATGACATAAAGAGGCAGTATGATGAATGGAGAAAGAAGAGGCATGCCACCTTTATCTTCTATGTGTGTTGCCTTTTCTTTTTAAAGTTGTGAACTTTAAATGAGCTGAAATATTATGTGTTTTGTAGGTTGGATGAGTTCATGGCAGGATTTAATGCAATATCTTTGAAGTTAAAGGAAATGTATCAGGTTTTTCAGCTGTTAGCTCTATCTCTCCAATATTTTATGGACTCAATCTTTCTACTTTTCATTTTGACACTATAATCTTAAAAAGTACATGTAGCTTCAGTGGGATGAGACCCCTGGTGATAGTTACTGTTTTATCTGTACTTTGTTTTGGAGTACTATTTTCTCACTTCTATTTCCAACTTTTGCCCTATGTACATAGATGATTACACTGGGAGGTGATGCAGAACTTGAGCTAGTGGACTCTCTGGATCCTTTCTCTGAAGGTGTTGTTTTCAGCGTGAGACCACCAAAGAAGAGTTGGAAGAATATTGCAAACTTGTCTGGTGGTGAAAAGGTACCAGATATTGTTGACTCATTCTTCTCTGACTTCAGTTACAATACATACAAATTCTTTAACGTTGGTACTTTTACTGCTTGCAGACATTGAGCTCTTTAGCTCTTGTTTTTGCATTGCATCATTACAAGCCTACACCTCTTTATGTGATGGATGAAATCGATGCCGCCTTAGGTACTTCTTGTGAATTGTTGAGCAGTTTATGTCTATTCATTCTTTTGGTCCAACACCCATCTCATCTATATGGTTATGGTTCATGTGATATTGCAGACTTCAAGAATGTCTCTATTGTGGGACACTATGTAAAGGACAGAACCAAGGATGCACAGTTCATAATCATAAGGTTAGTTGATGGGCATTGCTGAAGGGTAATTACTGGGTTCCCTGCTATGGACTTCGTTTAATATGTTATATGATTTGTGCAGCCTTCGAAACAATATGTTTGAGCTGGCTGATCGACTTGTTGGGATATACAAAACTGATAATTGCACAAAGAGCATTACCATCGATCCCGGGAAGTTCGTGGTTTGTGAAAATGCTGCTGCTTGAAGCAATTTGGACGTCAAGATGAGACGAGTATCTGGCCAGTCATTCTTTTTCTTATGGCCTTGCATATAGTATGTGTATATGTCCTTTTCTTCAATGATGATGGGATACTGTTGGTTGCTTTTGATTAGTTTGTAAGCATATCATATTTTTCCCAGTAAAATGCTTTTTAGCTGATTACTAGGTCTGCTAGTAGTGAGATCGCTTTGTCTTGTGATTGTTAGTGAACAAAATAGAAATCATAGATGGTTAAATTAGGTAACACAATTTTTTATTATTGAAAGTTTAGTAAAACACAAAGGATAGCAACCACAGCATCAGATCTTCAACTTGGACATCTGGTCTATTTGCGACTTATCCGCAAAACAGTAGAACTCACTTGACGTTGAGGGTGTGTCTGTGAAGACGAGCTTCCATATCTCTGAGAAGGCCTCAACTATAACTCCTTGATAATGGCGCGAGTTCAAGGTCAAGAAGCAGTGCAGCAGCTCCTCCAATTCTCTGGCCTCGAATATCTGCTTCTCCATTATCATCTCCATCATCGACTTCTTGAAGTCCTCGTATGGATCCTCTGACTTCTTCACCACTGCCATGCTCTCCTTCACCATCCCTTGTCTCCTGCACACTCTCATCGGCTGGAACACCGACTTGATCTTCCCAATATCACCGGTTTCTTTCCAGTTCTTCGAAACGCTCCGTTTTAGTCTCCTAACCTTATTGTTGTTGCTCTTTTTGTTTTTGTTACCTTGTTTGTCTGATTCCTCGCTTATAGTCTCGAGCACAGCTGAGAAGTCTGTCGAGAAGCTTCTCGAAGAATAGATTGGGGTCTCACTCTCTTCATTCTCCTCTTCGCTGCTGAACCAGTGGTTACTGCCTTCCGATGAAGGAAGACTGGCTTTCGCTTTCGCTGTTGGTTTCTTCCTCCTCTTCTCGTTGCTGCTCTTGTTCTTCTTATTGTTGTAGTACTTCTCGGTCACCAAATGCGGCGTTGCATTAACTTCATATTCCGGTAACTCCATGCTGGAGTACGAGAAGTCTCGCGTCCATGACCTGGCCCCATTGCATCCGCAGCCGACGGCCTTGGTACCGGAGGTGGACACCTGCCGCTTGACTGAAGAGTCCTCCGGTGTTGACGGCGGTGGTCCCGGCAGGACGACGTTAGGGTAGCCGATGTCCCCGACTTTAGGGTTTATCGGAGTCAGGCGGTAAATTGCTGGAATCACCGCCGGATTTTTGGAGTTGTGTTTAGGACGGCAAAACTGGATCATAGGAGGGAATTTGAACCTGAGCTTGAAACGTTTATCCATCTTAGCTAGGTGGATTTGAGGTGGGTAAGTCTAAGCCTTGGAGGGTTTTAAGGTTGAAGCTAGCTAGCTTGCAGAGTTGGAGGTGCTAAAAGGGTGATTTGGTGTTGTGAAATATATAGTAGACTGAGGCCGGCCATAAACAGAGACCTGTATGAATATACCATATATGAACATAATACTAAATCCAAGTGCTGAAAGCTACGTGGAATTCTGTAGTGATTGTTAGGTTCGAAGATGGGTGCAGTATATGCCTCTTGTTTGGAATAATCAAATCGGAGTAGGATGCTTACATTCGTTGAAGAAATTCCAGGTTATTACTTGTGCATGGAAATGGGTGTGTTGGTGTATACAGTAGTACCACACTGTTACGCGTATGTTGTTGACGAATTCCATGCAACACTTGATCTGCAAAGACTGTATCAACTAGGACCAACACAGCAACTCTATATATGTTTATGTTGCTTTGTTTATATATGAATGTTTACCATAATAAAGAAGGATAATCAAGAACTTGTTTAGTACGTCGACGTCTCATCAGGCCCTTTGCACGCCTCTATTTACTTAACATTTTTGTATGACATACGTATGTACTGTTCAGCTTCAAATAGTTAAATATCAAAAGAAAATGGTGATTAGTTTCACCACGACCATTAGATCCACCAACCTTGTTAATCACTCTTAACTCTCACTGATATAAAATCCAGCGGATAAGTTAGTGAAAGGTGGTATAATAAAACAGAGCTGATTTTCTGTTCATTTTCAATCTTAAGCCCAAGTTAAGTAGCAGTACTATGCGACAAAGTTTTTTCAGAACCCGACAGCCAGATAGTGTAGAATTAGTAGACACTTGTATAATGCAAAACAAAACACAAAAGTTTGGGTTTCTTGGCCTTATGACTTGATCTATGAATCTGTTTTTATTTAGTCAGGACTCAGGAGTCAGGACTTGATCTATGAAACCTAGCCGGAAGCAATAATGTAGCTTAAAGAATTCGGAGTTCGCTTTCGTTGCCTCCTGAGCTTTCAGAGCCAACTGTTGAGCCCGCAACGTTGGAGACTTATAATCTTATATAGATGATGGAGTCACTTGTGACATCATTTATACGCAGCTAATTAGTTAATTGGTTTACCAGGTTTAATACTTGTATGCATTCTTTTTGGGCAGATTTGAATCGTGAATGGCCTATTTGGTTTATATTAGGTATAGAATTTAGAGTTTGTTTGGGAACACGTACCATGCATGATTAGTCCTAGATAAGCGATTTAGGGTTGCCATACACGACATGAAGAACGATCGAGCTTATGATCATGACCAAACCACACAAGACCAACAAACTAACTACCAACAATCCTACTTCCAGACTATCCTCACAGCATATATGTGTAATTGTGTATATATACATTCATATATTGTTTTGGAGCCAGCAGATATATATATAAGCTTTCAATCAGGTATAGACCGTATAGTGCTGATCGACCAATTTAAAGGCCAAAAGTAACAAGGTTACTATATATATGCAGCCAGGCGATACCTACGTTCAAGGAGCACCTTAGCCAACAAAAGTTTCTGATCGATTTTCTGATATTGGTCCAGTACCCAGATTAATCAATTAGTCTTTTCAACAAGAAATTAAAACCACCCCCTACTTCCTCCATTCAATTTTTTGTTTTGTTGCAAACACCCTAAAGCCTCTTTAGGGTGGTGAGAAAGGGGATTTGGAAACCTCATTCCGTTTCCTCTTTCAATCTCAGCTCTATCATTCCTTTATCTTTCTTATATATGAGGAAGTTGTGCCCTAACCTTGACAATGAAGATGGCCTTGATACCGTTCTCGAGGTGCCGATACCCGAAGAAATGTTCTCCCTTATGGGCAGCACCGCCGCATTGCGGTGGCATAACTTGCGTGCATTCATGAAAAATCAATCCCTTAATAAGCCATCCACATCTCATTTTCCGGCAGGGGTAAATAGTGAGTTTATGGCATTGCTTAAGCTTGTTGGTTCTCCTCTAATCCCTCTTCAGGTTCATTGCGACAATGGCCTCACGCGCCCCATCAGAGATTGTTCCATCGTGCGTAGTTTCTGTTTTAGCAACAACATCTTGACAATACAATCTTTTTTGTTTTATCAAAATTACACGGTTTTCTTAAAAACTTTCTAGGCTTTGATAATACAATTTAGTTCTTTATGTTATGTACATTGAAACCGAAAAAATTTGCATGCATGCAGGAGGCTTCTACCGCGAAGTACATTGTACAACAATATGTAGCAGCTATCGGCGGACTAGCGGCGTTGAACGCCGTGAATAGTATGTGTGCAGTAGGGCAGGTGAGGATGGTGGGATCTGAAATGCACAAAGGCGATGATAACAATGTTTATTCGACGACGACGAAAGTGAACAGTGAAGTTGGTGGATTTGTTCTTTGGCAAAAGAATCCCGACTTGTGGTACTTAGAACTGGTTGTTTCCGGCTACAAGGTAAGCGCCGGAAGTGATGGCGCCGTCGCATGGAATCAGTCCGGTTCTCAACCTTCTCATGCCAATAAAGGCCCTCCAAGACCCCTTCGTCGCTTCTTTCAGGTGAACACTCCAAATATATAACACATAGTTGTTACATTATCAAGCTATCAATGTGATGGATTACATATATAGTATGCAAGGTTTAACTTTGGTTACTAATTAGGGATTGGATCCGAGGAGCACGGCGAACTTGTTTTTGGATGCAGTATGCACCGGAGAGAAAACCATCAACAAAGAAGAATGTTTCATACTCAAGCTTGAAACCCCAGCAGATATTCTTCAATCGCAAAGCACATCCCAAACTGAAATAGTCCACCATACCATATGGGGGTACTTCAGCCAAAGAACAGGGCTTCTTGTCCAGTTTGAGGACACAAAGCTGGTGAAGATGAAAGCCGCTAGAGGAGCCGATCATGTTTTCTGGGAAACAACTATGGAGACGTCGGTAGGGGACTATAGATACATCGACGGCATTAACATAGCACACGGTGGGAAGACATCTGCTTTGTTATATAGGTATGGACATGCTTATAATCAAAAGCGAAGGATTGAGGAGACGTGGGAGATTGATGAGGTTGATTTCAATCTTAATGGGTTGTCCATGGAGTGCTTTCTGCCTCCTTCCGACCTCAAGAGGGATGATGGAGATCAATAACATGGACCAGTACTGCAAGTGATCAAGCCAAGTGATACAAGTTTTGTTCTTCGATTGAGGATGATTAAATCAACCAATTGCATGTACATATAGCTAGGTCACATAAGTTAATTTTGTTTTTCAATGAATCATCCCAAGTTTTGACATGATTTCATACAATTTGATTCCCTTTTATCATCGGTAAACGTGAGATTAGAGGAGAATCATAACGACTCTCTTTAAATTCCTTATCATAACAACCATCACATATGATCGAGATTGTAAGAGCTTAGGTGTGGGTATGTTTGAATCACACAGATGCAACTGATGTTCAATCTCAATATAATTTTAGTGGTCAGAGAAGAAGAAGCGTTTTGACGTAACATCTTGAAAACAGATCAACCTATGGACACTATATCCACCTTTGGGTTGAGAATAAAAACCCGGTTCTAAATATACAAACTGTTGATTTAAAGTTGGCCCAATATAATTGTGACGGGCCAAGCCCAAGAAGAAAAGATGGATCGGTAAAACCCTAATTCTCGCAACTTCCCCTATATAAGCTCGAGTCTTATCCTTGCCGTATCTCATCCTTCTTTCTTCCCCAAAGCTCTCCAATTTCAATCCCGCTTCTGAATTACTTCTTGTATGTGATTTTGATTTGAATTTATAGCCTCGTCTTCCTGTTTGTGATTTTGAACTGTGATTATTTGGCATCTGTTTTACCCTCTCCTCCGTCAAGCAAAATTAGACTGCTGGAGGAGATATAACTGATGCCGATATTGATTTAGGTTGGCTTACCAGCTCACTGCAGATTATGTTTCTTTGGCTTTGGGTCAAATGGACCTGCCTACATTCGTCTTCTATTATTTCTGTGTTTTATTGATTCTGGATTTCAAATGGCAAATGATGATTAAATCTTTTCCGCTTATTGATATACTGAGTAATTGTGTTGACATCAAACTCCGCTTATTATCTGATGCCTTTTATTCTCCAGTTTTCATCAGAATTTTAGTTTTTTGATTTCCTATTGTTTTTGGGGCAAGCGTATGATGTAAAATCTATCACTTATACTACACACCGAATTTAATGTGGACAATATCTCCGCTTATTATCTGAAGCTTGCCCTGATTTTAAACTCTTTTTGGTTTGATTGTTTGTTGTGTATTCTTGTTCAATGTCAATTTTGTTTACGATGAACTGATTCATGGATTAGTACCCGATGATGAGAAAAAGCAGACGGGCGGTCAGAATCTGATGCTATGTAGACGTGTCTGCACCTTCCACTTGTGGAATATCTCTGAGTGTTGCATTTTTGATTTTTCTGTAGTTTTGGTGCAGATTATGTTTGTGCTTAATTATGGTATTCTTGTTGGTTTTGAGTTCTGTGCTGCTGTGATGATGTTGCTCAATATGTCTGGACATATGAAATAAACCATGATATTATATGCATCTTTCTGAGCAGCAAAGTATCATTGATATCGCATGCAATGGATGCAGTCTTTTTGAAATTGAATGATTTGTAAATTGAAATTTGTTGAGATTAAACACAGTATTCCTAGCTTTATGCCTGCCGTGTACAGTTGTTGGTTCTAGAAGCACACAAATGGAATCTCAATCTTCAGGAACAATAACGCATTTCCAACCTCAGGAATCGATCTGCATCAAATTATGCATTACCCCTCGTTTCAAGTTTCACCTGTTTTGAAGATTGAAGTTTATGAGGGGTAATATGAAATTCTGTGAAGATTTGGTTCTTTGAGGTAGGCATTACCGTATGAGAAGAATTGAAGACAACATGAGCTTAAAATGAGGGGCAATACCTTATTTTCTTTGAAAATTAAGCTTCCGGATGTCGGAATAAGAAGAATTGAAAGAAATATGTTGTAAATCTAAGCTGGGAAGTATTATTTTAAAGTTGAGTTGTTTTGTTTTTTACTTTTCGATTTACATCTAACGTTGATTAATCATGATTTTTTTGGTAACTAGGTGACCATATGAACACTACTGGAAAACATAAATGTCATTAGAACAGTTTAAAAGATGTTAGGAGGTGTCTATAAGCATACTCAAACGGAACAATCGGAGATTTTAAAAAAAAATGAAACTGGCTAGAAACACGGCACACGTGAGTTTGTTTAGACCCGATCGCGAGTAAATTTATAAAAAACACGGATTTTTAAAACTAGAATGGTTTACTATATGTTAGGAGGTGTGTAAGCACACCCGAACGGAAAAAGACAGTGGCCAAAAATAGTGAAACTTGCCAGAAACTCGTGTGCTATAGCAATGAGTTTTGGCTCGAATTAGGTGAAACTTAAAACGAGGGACAAGACCTTATTTTCTTTTGAAACGAATGTTTCCAATGTCAATATGGCAAAAATTGAAGAGAACATTATCTTAAAAAGTCACTCAACACCAATTAAAACAGCAATTTCAAAAGCTTTATAAAACACGGCATGTGTGAGTTTATTTAAGCTTGCTCGCGAGTAAGTTGATAAAAGACAAGGATTTTTGAAGCTAGAAAGATTCACTATATGTTAGGAGATGTCTGTAAGCACACCAGAACGAAAAAGCCGAAGGCCCAAAAAAGGTGGAACACGCTAGAAACTCGTGTGCTGTAATAAGACGTTTTGGCTCGAATTTGGTGAACCTTGAAATGAGGGACAATACCTCATTTTCTTTCGAAACGAAGGTTTCCAATGTCAATATGACAAGAATTGAAGAGAACGTAATCTTAAATAGTCATTCAATACCAATTAAAACATCAATTTCACAGCTTTACAAAACTCGACACGAATGAGTTTATTTAGGCCCGATCGCGAGTAAATTAATAAAAGACACAGATTTTTGAAGCTTCAATGGTTCACTATATGTTAGGAGGTGTCTGTAAGCACACCGGAACAAAAAAAGCCGGTGGCCCAAAAAAAGTGAAAGACGCTAGAAACTCGTGTGTTATATATAGCCAGGGTTTTGGCTCGAATTGAGTGAAACTTGAAATGAGGGACAATACCTCTTTTTCTTTCGAAACGAAGGTTTCCAATGTCAATATGACAAGAATTGTAGAGAACATAATCTTAAAAAGTCACTCAATACCAATTAAAACAGCAATATCAACAGCTTTACAAAACACGGCACGCGTGAATTTGTTTAGGCCCGATCGCGAGTAAATTGATAAAAGACACAGATTTTTGAAGCTAGAATGGTTCACTATATGTTAGGAGGTGTCTGTAAGCACACCAGTGATAGGAGCATAAAATGTGACATTCTTAATATGTTATTACCTCCATTTGTATTTTGATTATCTCTTATTGTCGTAGAATAGAGTCATAATGTAGAGTCGAAAGTTTTTGGTAGAGTTATGCGTAAAACGTGTTAAACATAGAGGAATGATGCAGAAAATTGTCAAAAGCCGATTTGTGGAGCCTTAGAGATGTTCTTATGATTCTGTAAAGCTTTTACATTGTCACAAATTGATTTAAGTTCTCTGATACTTAGGTGACATGTAGAAGAGTCATGAGAAAGAATCAGGGGAATTGGAGTTATGCCTGAATCATTGCCGGAAGGTCAAACTGCCAGAACAGAGTAGCCTACTGCCTGCCGAGAGAAGTGTTCCTGATGGACCTAGGGAAGTAAAGCAGCTGATCCACGAAGCCTAGTCCATGAAAGGAGAGGTCCAAACCAAGTCCAATATGGAGTAGATCTAAATTCGGCAGAATATCAAGGAATATCTAAGTCTTGAAAACCCTGATTAATTTCGGGAAAATTCCTATACACGTCTCTCAACTTCAACGGACTCTCCAGGACAGTTCACAATGAATCAGAAAAAGTGCTAGATATGGATAGAGAGCTACGGGAGTCTAGTTTCCAAATCAATTGGAATCACCTCAATACCTATTCTCTAGAGGGAATTATGACGTAATCATCAGACGGAGGTCATTCTGCCGAATTGAGAAAAACTAGGGAAACCTAAACCAACTTGGTTTCAACTTTGTGGCCGGCTTCTCTAGGGTTTTTCCTCTATATAAAGCACGACTTCAAGGGCAGAAGAGATCATCTCGACCCTTGTAATTACATAGCCGAAACTCTTCCAAACCCTATACAGAAAATTACTTAGCTTATTCATCCACCACAAACCATAAGAATCATTCCATCCTTCCACCGATTTTCCCCACACTTGCCGAATCTTTCAAGGTTGTAAAAGTGTGATTTTCTCATGGCTTCTTGTATTATTTTCTGTATAGTTTCGAACTCTATTGTAATATACTTTTCGATTTTGGTTTTATTTATCAAACATGGTTTTCGGATTTCTTTGTGATCTTTGATTGTTCTATGTTTTGATTTGTAACTTCTTGAATATATGATGATTTCGTGAATTAGGTTTTGGGGCAGTAGTATGTTCTTATGTGTTTTTGATTTCTAATTGATTAATTGTCATGAATTCGTGCATCTAAATCAATCCTTGAGGCTGCCTCGACCATGGTTGTCCTTAAGGTGCGGTTTCATCTACCATAATAATTTTGGATCGATTCATACACAAAGTTGTCTTGGTCTCTGTTATTAACTTAGGGCGGATATAATTCTGATAATTTGCATGCTAATAGGATGAGTGACGCCATGCCTTAGATCATGTTTCCGATTGACTCGTGTGCTAAAGTGTTTTCTTGTTTAATCTCTACGCAACGTGTCTTTAAATGAGTTAGCATTCATGTTTAGGATTCATGTTTAATAAATGAGTTAGCATTTATTAACTTAGCATTCATGTTTAGGATCAAGCGCACAGATGGTTCTAAATACTTGAGGAGTCTTAACAATTAGATAACCGCAAAGGCTCTAATTAGAATTGGAATTTGTTAGAGTCTAGGATAATTTGAACGTTGCTGTCCGGCCTTGCATGAAGTTGTTATGTGTTCATGATGGTTTTTCGTGTTATGTGTTGCATGAGTATGTTGATCACTTGTATATAATAATCTTAGGTTTAATTTTCAATAGGTTATTTGTTAGAATTAATCAATCTTAAACCCCCAATATTTCGATGTATATATGTGAATACTTGTTTATAAGTTGTTTGGTTTCTCTTCTTTCGATCGCCCTTTGGTTTCCCTGGCTAGAACGATCCCTACTTGTCCATATTACTATGATTGCAGGGTAATTAAATTGAAGTTGTTTGACCCCGGTTACGCGACACGTCAACCAGAACGGAAAAAGCCGGTGGCCCAAAAAAGTGAAACACGCTAGAAACTCGTGTGTTATATATAGCCACGGGTTTTGGCTCGAATTGGGTGAAACTTGAAATGAGGGACAATACCTCATTTTCTTTTGAAACAAATGTTTCCAATGTCAATATGAGAAGAATTGAAGAGAACATAAACTTAAAAAGTCACTAAATACCAATTAAACACCAATTTCAACAGGCGGCCAAAGGCAATCCAAGGCTGCCTAAGCTGGTTCAAGACGAGTAAAGGCGGGCAAAGGCTGGCCAAAGCAGGCCAAGGCTAGTAAAGGTGGGCAAAGGCGGCCCAAAGCAAGCCAATACTTGTCAAGGCAGCCCAAGGCGGGTCAAAACGGGTCATGGCGGCCCAAGGCGGGATAAGGCGGGTCAAGGCGGCCCAAGCTGGTTCAAGGCAAGCAAAGGCGTGCCAAAGCGGGTCAAGGTGTCCCTATGGCGGCCCTGGGCAGGTCTAGGATGGTCAAGGCGGCCCTAGGCGGGTCTAGAAGGGTCTAGGAGGGTCAAGGCAGGCAAAGGCGGGTCAAGGTGTCCCCATGGCGGGTCTAGAAGGGTCTAGGCGACCCAAGGTGGTTAAAGGCGGCCCCATGCAGGTCAAGGCGGCCTAAGCCATTCCAAGGCGGGTTAAGGCGGCTTCTTAGTGGCCCTATGCTGGTCTAGGAGGGTTAAGGAGGCCTAAGGCGGGTCAAGGCGGCCCAAGACGGGTCAAGGCGGGTTAAGGTAACCCCGTGGCGGACGTAGGCAGCCCCTTGGCGGCCTTAGGCCGCTTGACGGGTCATGGCGAGTCATGGCGGCTTCTTAAAGTGTCAAGACGTCCCTTTGGCGGCCCTAGGCGTGTCAAGGCGGCCCACGACAGGTCAAGGTGGGCCAATGTGACCCTATGGCGGACATAGGCAACCCCTAGGCGGCTTGACGGGTCATGGCGGCTTCTTGGCGTGTCAAGATGTCCCTTTGGCGGCCATAGGTGTGTCAAGCCGGCCCCTTGGCGGCCCTAGATGGGTCAAGGCTTGTAAAGGCTGCCCCTTGGTAGCCCTAGGTGGGTCATGGCACCCCCTTGGATGGCTTAGGTGGGCCTAGAAGGACTAAGACAGGAGAAAGCCGGTTAAGGCGGTCCCTTAGCGGCCCTAGACGGGCCTAAGAGGGTCATGGCGGCTTCTTGGTGGCCCAAGGTGGTTCAAGGCGGGTCAAGGTGCCCAAGGCGGGTCAAGGTGCCCAAGGCGGGTCAAGCCGGGTTCAGGCTGTCCAAAGAGGGTCAAGGCGGTTCAAGGCGAGCCAAGACGGGTCAAGGTTTCCCCTTGGCTTGGCGGCCCTAGGGAGCCCCTTGGCTTGGCGGCCATATGCGGGTCATGGCGGGCCCTAGGGAGTTCAAAACAACCCTGGGCGTGTATAGGACGCCCGTTGATGAGTCATGACGTCCCCTTGGCGGCCCTAGGCGTGTCAAAGTGGCCCTTTCGCGGGTCTATGAGGGTTAAGGCGGCCCTATGAGGGTCAAGGTGGGTCAAGGCGGCCTCTAGGCGTTCTAAGACGGGTCAAGGTGGCCCTAGGCGGGGCTAGGAGGGTTAAGGTGTGTAAAGGCATCCTCGTGGCGGCCCTAGATGGGTCATGGCGCCCCTTTGGCTTCCCTAGGCGGGCCAAGGCGGGTTAAGGCGGCCCCTTGCCGGCCCTAGACCGGCCTATGAGGGTCATCGTAACCCCTTGGCCAGTCATGGCGGCGTCTTGGTGGCCCTAAGCGGGTTCAGGAGGGTTAAGGCAGCCCAAGGCGGGCAAAGGCGACCCAAAGTGGGCCAAAGAAGGTAAAGGCGGTTCAAGACGGGTCAAGCGGCCTAAGGCAGGCAAAGGTGGCTCAAGACGGGTCAAGGCAGTCCAAGGCGGTTCAAGGCGGGTCAAGGCGGTTCAAAGCGGTTCGAGGTGGGCCTAATGCGGGTCAAGGAGGCCCAAGGCGGTTCAAGACGGTCCAAGGAGGGCCATAACGGCCCAAGGCGGGTCAAGGCAGGTCAAGAAGGCCCAAGGAGGATCAAGGCGGTCCAAGGCGGGTCAAGGCGGTCCAAGGCGGTTCAAGGCGGACTAAGGCGGGTCAAGGCTGTCCAAAGCTGTTCAAGGCGGCCCCTTGGCAGTTCTAGGTGGGTCTTTACGCCCCCTTGGCCGCCCTAGGTGGGCCTAGCCGGGCTGAGAAGGGTCAAAGCGGGTTAAGATAGCCCCTTGACGGGCCTAAGATGGTTATGGCGACCCATTGGCGAGTCATGGTGACTTCATGGTGGCCCTAGGAGGGTCTAGGAGGGTCAAGCCGGAAAGACGGTCCAAGGCAGGTCAAGGCGCCCCCTTGGCCGCCTCTTGGCTACCCTAGGTTGGCCTAGAAGAGTCGAGGAGGGTCAAGACGGTCTAAGGCGAATCAAGGCGGTGCAAGGCCG
Source organism: Fragaria vesca subsp. vesca (assembly GCF_000184155.1). NCBI lineage: Eukaryota > Viridiplantae > Streptophyta > Magnoliopsida > Rosales > Rosaceae > Fragaria > Fragaria vesca. Next base: position 32,531,131 of record NC_020492.1, on the reverse strand, counting down.
CCTCTTGCTACCCTAGGTGAGCCTAGTAGGGTTGAGGAGGGTTAAGGCGGTGCAAGGCGGTTTAAGACGGTCCAAGGCGGTCCAAGGCGGTTCAAGGCTATTCAAGGCTGGTCAAAGTGGTTCAAGGTGGGCAATGGCGGCCTAAGGCGGGTCAAGGAGGCCCAAGGCGGTTCGAAAGGGGGGGGGGGGGGAAGGCGCTTCAAGGTGGGCCATAGCGGCCCAAGGCGGGTCAAGGCAGGTGAAGGA
>NC_020492.1:32529324-32530865 GCF_000184155.1 Fragaria vesca subsp. vesca | reverse complement strand
ATGGGTCAAGACGGCCCCTTGACGGCCCTAGGTGGGTCTTTGCGCCCCCTTAGCTGCCATAGGTGGGTCAAGGAGGGCAAAGACGGGTCAAGGCGGGCCATGGCGGGTTAAGCCGGCCCCTTGGCGCCCCTTGACGGGCCTAAGAGGATCATGGCGACCCCTTGGCGAGTCATGGTGGCCCTAGGCTGGTCTAGGAGGGTTAAGGCAGTTCAAGGCGGTTCAAGACGGTCCAAGCCGGGCCATGGTGGCCTAAGGCGGGTCAACGAGCCCTAAGGCGGTTCAAGGCCGGTGAAGGCGGTTCATGGCGGGCCATAGCGGCCCAAGGCGGGTCAAGGTGGCCCAAGGCGGGTCAAAGCGGGTCGAGGCGGCCTTAGGCGGGTCTAGAAGAGTCGAGGAGTGTCAAGGCGGCCCAAGACGGGTTAAGGCGGCCCTAGATGGGTCTTGGCGCCTCCTTTTCTACCCTAGGTCGGCCTAGCAGGGTCAAGGTGGGTTAAGGCGGGCCATGGCGGCCTATGGCGGGTAAGGCGGGTCAAGGACGCCCAAGGCGGTTCAAGGCGGGCCATAGCGGGTGAAGGCTGTTCAAGGTGGTTCAAGGCAGGCCATAGCGGCCCACGGCGGGTCAAGGCGGCTCTATGCGTGTCAAGGCGGCCCTAGGCGGGTCTAGGAGGGTAAAGGCAGCCCAAGGCGATTCAAGGTGGGTCAAGGTGGCCCCATGGCGGCCCTAGGCAGTGCCTAGATGGGTCAAGGAGGCCCCACGTGGGTCTTGGCGCCTCCTTAATGGACCTAGGTGGGCCTAGCAAGGCCAAGGAGGGTCAAGGCAACCTCTAAGTGGCCCTAGGTGGGTCTTGGTGTCCCGTTGGCTACCCTAGGTGGGCCTAGCAAGGCCGAGGAGGGTCAAGGCGGTCCAAGGCAGGTCAAGGGGGTCAAGGTGGTTCAAGGCAGTCCAAGGCTGTTAAAGGCGGGTCAAGACGGTTCAAAACGGGTCAAGGTGGCCCAAGATGGGTCAAGGCGGCCCCTTGACAGCCCTAGGTAGGTCTTTGACCCCTTGGCGAGTCATGGCGACTTCTTGGTAACCCTAGGCGGGCGGGTCTAGGAGGGTCAAGGCTGCCAAAGGCGGTCCAAAGCGGTTCAAGACGGTTCAAGGCGGTCCAAGGCGGTTCAAGGCGGGCCATGGCGGCCTAAGGCGGGTCAAGGAAGGTCAAAGAGGCCCAAGGCGGGTCAAGGCGGATCAAGGCGGTCTTAGGCGGGTCTAGAAGAGTCGAGGAGGGTCAAGGCGGCCCAAGACGGGTCAAGGCGGCCCTAGGTGGGTCTTGGCGCCGCCTTAGCTGCCCTAGGTGGGCCGAGGAGGGTCAAGGCGGCTTAAAGCGGGTCAAGGCGTTCCGAGGCTGTTCAAGGCGGGTCTAGGAGGGTTAAGGCAGCCCTAGGTAGGTCTTGGTCGTCCCTTGCTACCTGTAGCCTAGCAGGGTACGAAGGTAAGGGTAAAAAGTGGTGTACGAAAGCGGTCCAAGGCAGATCAAGGCGTANAAAAAGTGGTCCAAGGC
>NC_020492.1:32514002-32529304 GCF_000184155.1 Fragaria vesca subsp. vesca | reverse complement strand
CAAGGCGGGTCTAGGAGGGTTAAGGCAGCCTCTTGGCAACCCTAGGTAGGTCTTGGCGTCCCCTTGGCTACCCCTAGGTAGGCCTAGTAGGGTCGAGGAGGGTAAAGGCGTGTCAAAGCGGTCCAAGGCAGATCAAGGCGGTTAAAGACGGTCCAAGGCTGTTCAAGGTGGGTAAAGGCGGTCCAAGGCAGGGCAAGGCGGGTCAAGGCGTTCCAAGACGGTCCAAGGCGGGTTAAGGCGGTCCAAGGCAGGTCAAGGCGGTCCAAGGCGGTTTTAAGGCGGGTTAAGGCGGGTCAAGGAGATCCAAGGCCGTTCAAGGCGGGTGAAGGCGGTTTAAGGCGAGGTATAGCGGCTCAAGGCGGGTCAAGGCAGGTCAAGGAGGCTCAAGGCCGGTCATGGCGGGTCAATGCAACCCTAGGCGGGTCTAAGAGGGTAAAAGCGGCTCAAGGTGGTTCAAGGCGGGTCAAGGAGGGTAAGGCAGCCCAAGGCGGTTTAAGGCGCGTCAAGGAAGCCTAGGAAGCCCAAGGCTGGACAAGGTGGCCCCATGGCAGCCCTAGGTAGTCCCTAGACGGCTCAAGGCGGCCCCACGTGGGTCTTGGCACCCCTTGGCTGAGGAGGGTCAAGGTGGCCCTAGCGAGCCGAGGAGGGTCAAGACGGCCGACAACGGGTCAAGGCATTCCAAAGCGGTTCAAGGCGGGTCTAGGAGGGTTAAGGCAGCGTCTTGGCAGCCCTAGGTATTTCTTGGCGTCCCTTGGCAACCCTAGGTAAAAGCGTGTCAAAGCGGTCCAAGGCAGATTAAAGCGGTCCAAGGCGGTTCAAGGCGGGTCAAGGCGGTCCAAGTGATAAGACGTATTTGCACACGCATCAATTAACCCTGTCAACAAATCAATCGTAGTATAAAGCAAGCAGGGATCGTTCTAAACCGGGGATCCAACTACAGGGTAGATCCATCTAATCTATTAAAAATGTCGAAATACGCATATAGGGTTTAAAGGTTTTGATGATTTTGGAATAAATATTGAAAATAAATCCTAAATTACTTCTATACATACTTACATGTGATCAACCAACAATCATGCAAACTTAACCAAACAACCATGTAAGAACAAAGAAGACGATCTCTAATCTCATTTAAGTCTACACCGTGAGCAATTATACAACCTAAATTTGATATGCACATAAGTTCCTACGTGGTTCCTATGACATAGACCTACTTAGAATTAGACTACGGGTTTCATTCAACATCGTGACACAAACAAGCTCGACTACGTGCTCTACTTATAGGTCACACACATAAACTAATCATGTAATTACGTATCACATAAAGAATCGATGTGTTTAAGCACAAGTCCAAATCAAACATAGGTAGAAAATCGGTGAAATAACAAAGACAATGCAACTTATCAACTACTTGTATCAAAGTCGAACTTTGAATGATTAACACATGCAATATCAACTACTTGTATCAACTATACATAATAATGGAAGAATGCACCGAAAATCTTAAAGTACATAGACATAACACTCACGGCATAAAACCTAAAATCATTGATTAAAAATTGAAAACTTTAATTCAAAACATGGTTCAAAAATGTTTCTATCTCATAGACAAGAATCGAAACATACTTAAGCAAAAACCTAAAACAAACATCAAGAAGAACAAACACATACTAATCCGAAAGTAAAAGATGAAATACACTCTCAGAATATCCCTACTTGTTCTATTCTTCGAGTGAGCAGAATCCTAGGCTACGTGCTTTGGATCAAGGATGATGGTGGAATCGGATTATGGTGTTTGGAGGTTGATGGAGTTTCGGCAAAGGCTTTGGTGTTATTTGCACGGGTTGATGATCATAAACTGCTGCCATGCCGTGCCCTATATATAGAGTAACAAGACTTGATCTCCAAGAATTCCTCAAGCACAAAGAATCCTTATTAAATCGGCAAAACCAAGTCCAAGTTGGATTTAACTTCCTCTCTTGGTCTTCAAGTAATCCTTATGTATTAAGGAATGACAAAACCATCTTGAACTTGGAAAACCTTCTCTCTTGGGCCGCACGGTTTCTCTCTCTTTGGTGACTTAGGAAATCTTCACGGCATTTCCATACATATCTCGGATTGTACTTCTCCTAGCTCAAGCAGGAATTCCTAGCTGCCGGCCACCTTTCCCTCATGAGTCAGGAAAACATTTTCCTAGTCAACACGGGTTTAAACTTTCCTGAAATAGAAATAAGAAAATTAGAAACTAGGAAAGAGGAAAGATGGAATCCTGATCAAGAAAGGAATCCTGAGTAAACAAGGATTTCCAACACTTAGCACAATTTCAACACCCAATTCTTCAATTCCGAAATTACTATGAATTCTAACACCAAAACCTACATATTTCTACATTAAGCAATTGTTCTACACTAAACACAAATATAAAGCTAAAACAACTAAATAGGAGTTAACAAAGGGTAAATAAAGGGTATAAACATATTAAGAACGTCACACTTTGTGCTCCTATCACCAAGGCAGGTCAAGGAGGTCCAAGTCGGTTCAAGGCGGTCCAAGGCGGGTCAAGACGGTCCAAGGCCGGTCAAGGCGGGTCAAGGCGGTCCAAGGCGGTACAAGGCGGTCCAAGGAGGTTCAAGGCGGTCCAAGGTGGTTTTAAGGCGGTTAAAGGCAGGCCATGAAGGCCTAAGGCGTGTTAAGGCGGGTGAAGGCGGTTCAAGATGGGCCACAGCGGCCCAAGGCGGGTCAAGGCAGGATAAGGAGGTCTAAGGCCGATCAAGGCGGGTCAATGCGGCCCTAGGTGGAGCTAAGAGGGTAAAGGCGGCTCAAGTCGGGCCATGGCCGCCTAAGTCGGGTCAAGGCGGGTCAAGGAGGCCCAAGGCAGTTCAAGGAGGGTGGCCCAAAAAAAGTGAAACACGTCAGAAACTCGTGTGCTATAGCTAGGGGTTTTGGCTCGAATTGGGTGAAACTCGAAATGAGGGACAATACCTCATTTTCTTTCGAAACGAAGGTTGCCAATGTGAATATGACAAGAATTGTATATAACGTAATCTTAAATAGTCACTCAATACTAATTAAAATATCAATAGCAATATCAATATCAACAACTTTACAAAACACGGCACGCGTGAGTTTATTTAGGCCCGATCGCGAGTAAATTGATAAAAGACACGGATTTTTGAAGCTAGAATGGTTCACTATATGTTAGGAGGTGTCTGTAAGCACACCCGAACGGAAAGAGACGGTGGCCCAAAACAAGTGAAACATGCCAAAAACTCGTGAGCCAAAAAAAGGGGTTTTGGCTCGAATTGGGTGAAACTTGAAATGAGGGACAATACCTCTTTTTCTTTCGAAACGAAGGTTTCCAATGTCAATATGACAAGAATTGTAGAGAACATAATTTTAAAAAGTCACTCAATACCAATTAAAACAGCAATATCAACAGCTTTACAAAACTGCACGCGTGAGTTTGTTTAGGCCCGATCGAGAGTAAATTGATAAAAGACACGGATTTTTGAAGCTAGAATGGTTCACTATATGTTAGGAGGTGTCTGTAAGCACACCGGAACGGAAAAAGCCGGTGGCCCAAAAAAAGTGAAAGACGCCAGAAACTCGTGTGCTATATATAGCCAAGGGTTTTGGCTCGAATTGGGTGAAACTTGAAATGAGGGACAATACCTCATTTTCTTTTGAAACAAATGTTTCCAATGTCAATATGAGAAGAATTGAAGAGAACATAATCTTAAAAAGTCACTCAATACCAATTAAAACATCAATTTCAACAATCGGCCAAATACAGTCCAAGGCGGGTCAAGGCGGCCCAAGCTGGTTCAAGGCGAGTGAAAGCGGGCAAAGGAGGGCCAAAGCAGGCCAAGGCTAGTAAAGGTGGGCAAAGGCGGGTCAAGGTGTGTCAAGGCGGCCCAAAGCGGGCCAATATTTGTCAAGGCGGCCCAAGGTGGGTCAAAGCTGGTCATGGCGGCCCAATGTGGGTCAAGGCAGATCAAGGCGGAATAAGGCGGCCTAAGCTGGTTTAAGGCAAGCAAAGGCGAGCCAAAGCGGGTCAATGTGGCCCTATGGCGGCCTTAGGCAGCCCCTGGGCAGGTCTAGGAGGGTCAAGGCGGCCCTAGGCGGGTCTTGAAGGGTCTAGGAGGGTCAAGGCAGGCAAAGGCGGGTCAAGATGGGCCAAAGGGTCGAGGTGTCCCCATGGCGGCCCTAGGCGGCCCTAGGCAGCCTCTTGGCAGGTCTAGGAGGGTCAAGGCGGCCCTTGGCGGGTCTAGGCGACCTAAGGCAATTAAAGGCGGGCTAAGGCGGCCCCATGCAAGTCAAGGCGGCCTAAGCCGTTCCAAGGCGGGTCAAGACGGGCCAAGGCGGGTTATGGCGGCCCCTTGGCAAGTCATGGTGGCTTCTTTGTGGCCCTATACGAGTCTAGGAGGGTTAAGACGGCCCAAGACGGGTCAAGACGGGTCAAGGTAACCCCGTGGCCGACGTAGGCAGCCCCTTGGCGACCCTAGGCGGCTTGACGGGTCATGGCGAGTCATGGCAACTTATTAGAGTGTCAAGACGTCCCTTTGGCGGCCCTAGGCGCGTCAAGGCGGGTCAATGTGACCCCATGGAGGACGTAGGCAACCCCTTGGCGGCTTGACGGGCCATGGCGACTTCTTGGCGTGTCAAGATGTCCCTTTGGCGGCCATAGGCGTGTCAAGCCGGCCCCTTGGCGGCCCTAGATGGGTCAAGGCTTGTAAAGGCAGCCCCTTGGTAGCCCTAGGTGGGTCATGGTGCCCCCTTGGATGCCCTAGGTAGGCCTAGAAGGGCTAAGATAGGAGAAAGCCGGTTAAGGCGGTCCCATAGCGGCCCTAAGAGGGTTATGGCGGCTTCTTAGTGGCCTAAGGCGGTTCAAGGCGGGTCAAGGTGCCCAAGGCGGGTCAAACCGGGTTCAGGCTGTCCAAAGAGGGTCAAGGCGGTTAAAGGCGAGCCAAGACGGGTCAAGGTTTCCCATTGGCTTGGCGGCCCTAGGCAACCCCTTGGCTTGGCGGCCATATGCGGGTCATGGCGGGCCCTAGGGAGTTCAAAACAACCCTAGGCGTGTAAAGGACGCCCGTTGGCGGGTCATGACGTCCCCTTGGCGGCCCTAGACTTGTCAAAGCGGCCCCTTCACGAGTCTATGAGGGTTAAGGCGGCCCTATGAGGGCCAAGGTGGGTCAAGGCGGCCTCTAGGCGTCCTAAGAGGGGTCAAGGTGGCCCTAGGCGGGCCTAGGAGGGTCAAGGTGTGTAAAGACATCCCCGTGGCGACCCTAGATGGGTCATGGCGCCCCTTTGGCTTCCCTAGGCTGGTTAAGGCGGCCCCTTGGCAGCCCTAGACGGGCCTATGAGGGTCATCGCGACCGCTTAGCCAGTCATGGCGGCGTCCTGGTGGCCCTAAGCGGGTTCAGGAGGGTCAAGGCAGCCCAAGGCGGGTAAAGGTGGCCCAAAGCGGGCCAAAGAAGTTAAAGGCGTCTCAAGGCGGTTCAAGACGGGTCAAGCGGCCCAAGGCGGGCAAAGGTGGCCCAAGGCGGTCCAAGGCTGTTCAAGGCGGTCCAAGGCAGGTCAAGGCGGACCAAAGCGGTTCAAGGCGGGTCAAGGAGGCCCAAGCCGGTTCAAAGCGGTCCAAGGCGGGTCAACGCAGGTCAAGAAGGGTCAAGGTGGTCCAAGGTGGGTCAAGGCGGAATAAGGCGGGTCAAGGGTGTCCAAAGCTGTTCAAGGCGGTCCAAGGTGGTTCAAGGCAGTCCAAGGCGGTTCAAGGCTGGTTAAGGCGGTCCAAGACGGGTCAAGGCTGCCCCTTGGCGGCCCTAGGTGGGCCTAGCCGGGCCGAGAAGGGGCAAGGCGGGTTAAGACAGCCCCTTGGCGGCCTTTGACATGCCTAAGAGGGTCATGGCGACTCATTGGCGACTCATTGGCGATTTCATGATGGCCCTAGGCGGGTCTAGGAGGGTCAAGACGGCAAAGACGGTCCAAGGCAGGTCAAGGCGCCCCCTTAGCCACCCCTTGGCTACCCTAGGTGGGCCTAGAAGAGTCGAAGAGGGTCAAGACGGGTCAAGGCGGCCCTAGGTGGGTCTTGGCGCCCCTTTTGCTACCCTAGGTGAGCCTAGTAGGGCTGAGGAGGGTCAAGGCGGTTCAAGGCGTTCTAAGGCGGTTCAAGACGGTTCAAGGCGGTTTAAGGCGGGTCAAAGCGGTTCAAGGCGGGCCATGGCAGCCTAAGACGGGTCAAGGCGGATCAAGGAGGCCCAAGACGGTTCAAGGCGGGTGAAGGCGCTTCAAGGCGGGCCATAGCGGCCCAAGGCGGGTCAAGGCAGGTGAAAGAGGCCCAAGGCGGGTCAAGGCGGCCCTAAGCGGGTCTAGGAGGGTAAAGGCGACCCAAGGCAGTTCAAGGCGGGTCAAGGAGGCCAAGGCGGGTCAAGGTGGCCCCATGGCGGCCCTTGGCTGTGCCTAGACGGGTTAAGGCGGCCCTAGGTGGGCCTTGGCTGCCCTAGGTGGGCCTAGCAAGGCCGAGGAGGGTCAAGGCGGCCCAAAGCGGGTCAAGGCATTCCAATGCGGGTCTAGGAGGGTCAAGGCAGCCTCTAGGCGGCCCTAGGTGGGTCTTTGCGTCCCCTTGGCTACCCTAGGTAGGCCTAGCAGGACAGAGGAGGGTCAACGCGGGTCAAGGCAGTTCAAGGCGGATCAAGGCAGGTCAAGGTGGGGCAAGGCGGTTCAAGGCTGTTCAAAGCGGGTCAAGGCGGTTCATAACGGGTCAAGGTGGCCCAAGATGGGTCAAAGCGGCCCCTTGACGGTCCTAGGTGGGTCTTTGCGCCCCCTTCGCTGCCATAGGTGGGTTAAGGAAGGCAAAGACGGGTCAAGGCTGGCCATGGCGGGTTAAGGCGGCCCCTTGACGGGCCTAAGAGGGTCATGGCGACCCCTTGGCGAGTCATGGCGACTTCATGGTGGCCCTAGACAGGTCTAGGAGGGTCAAGGCGGTCCAAAGCGGTTCAAGGCAATTCAAGGCGGTTCAAGATGGGCCATGGCGGCCTAAGGCGGGTCAAGGAGCCCCAAGGCGGTTCAAGGCCGGTGAAGGCGGTTCATGGCGGGCCATAACGGCCCAAAGCGGGTCATGGCAGATCAAGGGGGCCCAAGGCGGGTCAAGGCGGGATAAGGCGGCCTTAGGCGGGCCTAGAAGAGTCAAGGAGGGTCAAGGCGGCCCTAGGTGGGTCTGGCAGGGCCGTGGAGGGTCAAGGCGGTCTAAAACAAGTCAAGGCGGTGCAAGGCGAGTCAAGGCGGTTCAAGGTGGGCCATTGCGGCCTAAGTCGGGTCAAAGTGGGTCAAGGCTGTCCAAGGCGGGTCAAGGAGGCCTAAGGCGGTTCAAGGCGGCCCTAGGTGGGTCTTGGCTCCCCCTTGGCTACCCTAAGTGGGCCTGGCAAGGCCGAGGAGGGTCAAGGCGGTCTAAAACGAGTCAAGGCGGGTCAAGGCAGTGCAATGCGAGTCAAGACAGTTCAAGGCGGGCCATGGCGGCCTAAGTCGGGTCAAAGCGGGTCAAGGCTGTCCAAGGCTGTTCAAGGCGGTTCAAGGCGGTTCAAGCAGGGCCATAGCTGCCCAAGGTGGATCAAGGCAGGTCAAGGAGGCCCAAGGCGGGTCAAGGTGGCCCTATGTAACGACCCGACCCCGGAATAATCAAAAAAGAAATTCAAATTTTCGATGGGGATATAATAAGAAATCATAAATTGACAACAAGTTATTGTTGTATTTTTAGAACAGAAATTTGTGTGAAGAATGCAAAATAGTTTCATTCCAATTGACTGAAAGTTACCTTCGGCAACCATATGGAGCAGAGAATCGATTAGATATACAACCCTTGATTCTCCCTCCTCTACCTCCAAATGAAAGAACCATACCAGATAAACATTGACGATGACAAAATGAAGGACGATGCCGGTAAAACGTCTTCAAGCAGCTCGAGGATTAAGTTAAGGGTTCTCTTCCTAGGTTGAGGTCGCTCGACTCTTCTCCAAGAACGGAAGCCAGAGATTTAACGGGGTATTACACCCTAGGAGGGTAAAGGCGGCCCAAGGCGGTTCAAGGCGGGTTAAAGCGGTTCAAGACGGGCCATGGCGGCCTAAGGCGAGTCAAGGCGGGTCAAGGAGGCCCAAGGCGGTTCAAGGCGGGTGAAGGCGCTTCAAGGCGGGCCATAGCGGCCCAAGGCGGGTCAAGGCAGGTGAAGGAGGCCCAAGGCGGGTCAAGGCGGCCCTAGGCGGGTCTAGGAGGGTAAAGGCAGCCCAAGATAGTTCAAGGCGGGTCAAGGTGGCCCCATGGCGGCCTTAGGCAGTGCCTAGACTGGTTAAGGCAGTGCCTAGACTGGTTAAGGCAGCCCCAGGTGGGTCTTGGCACCCCTTTGGCTGCCCTAGGTGGGCCTAGCAAGGCCGAGGAGGGTCAAGGCGGCCCAAAGCGGGTCAAGGCGGGTCTAGGAGGGTTAAGGCAGCCTTTAGGCGGCCCTAGGTGGGTCTTTGCGTCCCCTTGGCTACCCTAGGTGGGCCTAGCAGGACGGAGGAGAGTCTAGGCGGTTCAAGGCGGTTCAAGGCAGTCCAAGGCGGATCAAGGCGGGTCAAGGTAGGTCAAGGTGGGTCAAGGCGGTCCAAGGAGGTTCAAGGTTGTTCAAGGCGGGTCAAGGCGGTTCAAAACGGGTCAAGGTGGCCCAAGATGGGTCAAGGCGGCCCCTTGACGATCCTAGGTGGGTCTTTGCGCCCCTTCGCTGCATAGGTGGGTTAAGGAGGGCAAAGATGGGTCAAGGCGGGCCATGGCGGGTTAAGGCAGCCCCTTGGCGCCCCTTGATGATAGGAGCACAAAGTGTTACGTTTATAATGTATTTCCGACCCTATTTAGCTATGTAATTCCTTTAACAATATTCATATTAACTAAGTTTGTGTTTTTAGGTCATAAATAAAGCCAAGAAGCCCAAAAGAGACAAAAGAGGTGAAATCTTGAAGGAAAAGGAATTCATGTTGTGCAAGGAAAGAAATCAGAAAATCTGTTAGAAATCGTCAGTCAACTTCGACAGAAGATTGTGATTAACTCACAACGATCTAGGAGATGTGTCATATATCAATGGAAAGCTACAAGAGTCTACTTTCCAAAACTTTTTACAGATCGTCAATACCTATTTTGGAGAAGAAGTTATGACCGTTTGAGTGGCCGAAGGTCAGTCTGCCCGAATTTCTGAGCCCAGACCACATTGGTAAGCCCATGGACGAGTTTTGAGGGTTTTATAACCCTAATCATAGCAGAGACGAGAAGAGATTAGAGGAGGCCAGCGATCTCACATCATCAAAACCTTCATAGTTGCAGACTCGCACAAGGAAACCGCCAAGCCATCATTGATCTCTCCGTCATCCACGGTTTATCTTTCCTTTTTCATCTTTTATTCTCCTTGTGTGTCTTTGCAGCCATGTGTGGCTGATTTCTTTTAGTGAGGGGCGAGGTTTGAAGCCCTAAGAATGTTTTAGATATTGTTTTGAACCTTGGCTTCGAATTATTAAGTCTTTCAAATTGTTTATTTGGTTTTGGTTTATAGAGAACTCTTGCTTGTTTATGTTCATGTATACGTAACATAGAACATTATGAACTTGTGAGTGGGGCTAGAAATAGGTTGATTAATCTCCTAAACGGTTAAAAGGCCTATTTTAAAGTAGTGAAACCTATAGGACAATAGGTGAAACCAAATAAAAAGGATTGCATGCTAGGTAGGCGTTCCACACTAGTTTTGCATACTTGTTCAATCACTTCCATTTATCTTAATGCTTAGAATAATTTGTTGATAGGATAGCGTCTATACCTTAATCGGTTATTCTAAAGGCTTAGTAATGGTGCGTTCATCTTGCTTAAGTATTCAAGGGAAGTAATAACGACTTACGCAGTGCGTTCACGGTTTGTTCTTGATTGATACCGATTTGCGACTTAATGATTGAAGCTTTGGTTGTTAACATGTCTTGAAACATACTTGGTGGTGGATTTCCGCAGTCTCTAACATCTCATTCATCTTGATCTTTTCTATTTTATTTTGTTTCTTTGTTTTCTTTTGTTTATAATCACAAAACCCCATATCTCTAGTACTATAATATTTTGTTTTCTCTTGTTTTGTAATTAACGTAATTGTAAAGGTACCCTCAATCCCCGGTTTTTATAACGATACCCTTATTTGCTATATACTACAATTGACACAAAAGGGTTTTAATTGAAATGCCCGGTTTCGGTCGCTATCACTTGACGGGCCTATGAGGGTCATGGCGACCCCTTGGCGAGTCATGGCGACTTCATGGTGGCCCTAGACGGGTCTAGGAGGGTCAAGGCGGTCCAAGGCAATTCAAGGCGGTCCAAAGCAGTTCAAGGCAATTCAAGGCGGTCCAAGGCGGGGAATGGCGGGTCAAGGCGGGACAAGGCGTCCTTAAGCGGGTCTAGGCGGGTCAAGGTGGGTCTAGAAGAGTCGAGGAGGGTCAAGGCGGCCCAAGACAGGTCAAGGCGGCCCTAGGCGGGTCTTGGCTCCCCCTTGGCTACCCTAGGTGGGCCTGGCAGGGCCGAGGAGGGTCAAGACGGTCTAAAACGGGTCAAGGCGGTTCAAGGCGGGCCATGGCGGCCTAAGTCGGGTCAAAGCGGGTCAAGGAAGGTCAAGGCGGTGCAAGGCTGTCCAAGGCGGGTCAGGACGGGTCAAGGCTGTTTAAGGCGGTCCAAGGCGGTAAAAGGCGGTCCAAGGCGGTCCAAGACGGTTCAAGGCGAGTCAAGGCGGTCCAAGGCGGTTCAAGGCGGGCCATAGCTGCCTAAGGCGGGTCAAGGCAGGTCAAGGAGGCCCAAGGCGGGTCAAGGCGGCCCTAGGAGGGTAAAGACGGTTCAAGGCGGGTCAAGGAGGCCTAGGTGGCCCAAGGCGGGACAAGGTTGCCCCATGGCGGCCCTAGGCAGTCCCTAGACGGGTCAAGGCGGCCCCACGTGGGTCTTGGCGCCCCTTGGCTGACCTAGGTGGGCCTAACAAGGTCGAGGAGGGTCAAGGCGACCCAAAGCGGGTCAATACGTTCCAAGGCGGGTCTAGGAGGGTTATGGCAGCCTCTAGGCAGCCTTAGGTGGGTCTTGGTGTCCCCATGGCTACCATAGGTGGGCCTAGCAGGGCCCAAGATGGGTCAAGACGGCCCTTTGACGGCCTTAGGTGGGTCTTTGCGTCCCCTTAGTTGCCATAGGTGGTTCAAGGACGGCAAAGACGGGTCAAGGCGAGCCATGGCGGGTTAAAGCGGCCCCTTGGCGCCCCTTGACGAGCCTAAGAGGGTCTTGGCGAGTCATGGCGATTTCATGGTGGCCCTAGGCTGGTCTAGGAAGGTCAAGGCGGCCAAAGGCAGTCTAAGGCAGTTCAAGGCGGTTCAAGGCGGTTCAAGGCAGGTCAAGGCGGTCCAAGGCGGTTCAAGGCGGTCCAATACGGTTCAAGACGGGCCATGGCGGCCTAAGGCGGGTCAAGGAGCCCCAAGGCGGTTCAAGGCCGATGAAGGCGGGTCAAGGAAGGTCAAAGAGGCTCAAGGCGGGTCTAGAAGAGTCGAGGAAGGTCAAGGTGGCCCAAGACGGGTCAAGGCGGCCCTAGGTGGGTCTTAACGCCCTCTTAGCTACCCTAGGTGGGCCTAGCAGGGCCGAGGAGGGTCAAGGCGGTCCAAAGCGGGTCAAGGCGGTCCAAGACGATGCAAGGCAGGTCAAGGCGGTTCAAGGCGGGCCATGGCGGCCTAAGTCGGGTCAAGGCGGGTTAAGGAGGCCCAAGGCAATTCAAGGAGGGTGAAGGCGGTCCAAGGCGGTTCAAGGCGGGCCATAGCTGCCCGAGGTGGGTCAAGGAGGCCCAATGTTTGTCAAGGCGGCCCTATGAGGGTAAAGGTGGCCCAAGGCGGGTCAAGGAGGCCTAGGCGGCCCAAGGCGGGACAAGGTAGCCCCATGGCTGCCCTAGGCAGTCCCTAGACGGCTCAAGGCGGCCCCACGTGGGTCTTGACGCCCCTTGGCTGCCCTAGGTGGGCCTTTCAAGGCCGAGGAGGGTCAAGGCGGCCCAAAGTAGGTCAAGGCATTCCAAGGCTGTTCAAGGCGGGTCTAGGAGGGTTAAGGCAGCCTCTTAGCAGCCCTAGGTAGGTCTTGGCGTCCCCTTGGCTACCCTAGGTAGGCTTAGAAGGGCCGAGGAGGGTAAAGGCGTGTCAAAGCGGTCCAAGACAGATCTAGGCGGTTAAAGGCGGTCCAAGGCGGTTCAAGGCGGGTCAAGGCGGTCCAAGGTGGTGCAAGACAGGTCAAGGCTGGTCAAGGCGGTCCAAGGCGGTTTTAATGCGGGTCAACGCGGTTAAAGGCGGGCCATGGCGGCCTAAGGCGGGTTAAGGCGGTCCAAGGCGGTTCAAGGCGGGCCATAGCGGCCCAAGGCAGGTCAAGGAGGCCCAAGGCGGGTCAATGCGGCCCTAGGCGGGTCTAAGAGGGGCAGCTCAAGACGGTTCAAGGCGGGTCAAGGAGGGTAAGGCGGCCCAAGGCGGTTCATGACGGGACAAGGTCTCCCCATGGCGGCTCTAGGCAGTCCCTAGACTGGTCAAGACGGCCCCACGTGTGTCTTGGCGCCCCTTGGCTGCCCTAGGTGGGCCTAGCAGGGCCGAGGAGGGTCAAGAAGGCCCAAAGCGGGTCAAGGTGTTCCAGGGCGGTTCAAGGCGGGTTAAGGCAGCCTCTTGGAAGCCCTAGGTAGGTCTTGGTGTCCCCTTGGTTACCCTAGGTAGGCCTAGCAGGGCCGAGGAGGGTAAAGGATTGTCAAAGCGGTCCAAGGCAGATCAAGGCGGTCCAAGGCGGTTCAAGGCGGGTCAAGGCGGTTCAAGGCGGTCCAAGGTGGTTCAAAGCGGGTCAAGGCGGGTCAAGGTGGTCCAAGGCGGGTCAAGGCGGTCCAAGGCGGGTCAAGGCAGGTCAAGACGGTCCAAGGCGGTCCAAGGCGGTCCAAGGCAGGTCAAGGCGGGTCAAGGCGGTTTTAAGGCGGGTCAAAGCGGTTAAAGGCTGGCCATGAAGGCCTAAGGCGGGTTAAGGTGGTTCAAGGCGAGTGAAGGTGGTTCAAGACGGGCCATAGCGGCCCATGGCGGGTCAAGGAGGTCCAAGGCGGGTCAATGCGGACCTAGGCGGATCTAAGAGGGTAAAGGCGGCTCAAGGCGGGCCATGGCGGCCTAAGTCAGGTCAAGGCGGCTCAAGGAGGCCCAAGGCAGTTCAAGGAGTGTGAAGGAGGTCCAAGGCGGGCCATATCTGCCCAAGGCGGGTCAAGGAGGCCTAAGCGGCCTAAGGCGGGACAAGGTGGCCTCATGGCGGCCCTAGGCAGTCCCTAGACGGGTCAAAGCGGCCCCAGGTGGGTCTTGGCGCCCCCTTGGCTGCCCTAGGTGGGCGTAGCAGGGCCGAGGAGGGTCAAGGCGGTTCAAGACGGGTCTTGGAGGGTCAAGGCAGCCTCTTGGCGGCCCTAGGTGGGTCTTGGCGTCCCCTTGGCTACCCTAGGTGGGCCTAGCAAGGCCGAGGAGGGTCAAGGCGGTCCAAGGCGGTCCAAAACGGTTCAAGGCAGGACAAGAAGGTTCAAGGCGGTCTAAAGCGGTTCAAGGCGGGTGAAGGTTGTCTAAGGCAGTTCAAGTCGGTTCAAGGCGGGCTATGGCAGCCTAAGGTGGGTCAAGGAGTCCCAAGGTTGTTCAAGGCGGGTGAAGGCGGTCCAAGACGGTTCATGGCGGCCCAAGGCGGTTCAAGGAGGCCCAAGTCAAGTCAAGGCGGCCCTAGGCGGGTCTAGAAGAGTCGAGGAGGGTCAAGGCGGCCCCTTGGCGGCCCTAGGTGGGTCTTGGCGCCCCCTTAGCTAACCTAGGTGGGCCTAGCATGGCTGAGGAGGGTCAAGGCGGTCCAACGCGGTGCTAGGCAGTTCAAGGCGGGCCATGGCGGGTCAAGAAGGCCCAAGGCAGTTCAAGGCGGGCCATAGCGGCCCAAGGCGGGTCATAGCGGCCCAAGGCGGGTCAAGGCGGCCCTAGGTGGGTCTTGGCGCCCCCTTGGCTGTCCTAGGTGGGCCTAGAAGACCGAGGAGGGTCAAGGCGGCCCAAAGCGGGTCAAGGCGGTTCAAGGCGGTTCAAGGCGGGTCTAGGAAGGTAGCCTCTAGGCGGCCCTAGGTGGGTCTTGGCGTCCCCTTGGCTACCCTAGGTGGGCCTAGCAATGCCGATGAAGGTCAAGGCGGTCCAAGGCGTTTCAAGGCAGTTTAAGGGGGTTCAAGGCGGGTCAAGGCGGTTCAAAATGGGTCAAGGTGGCCCAAGACGGGTCAAGGCGGCCCCTTGACAGCCCTAGGTGGGCCTTTGCGCCCCCTTGGCTGCCATAGGTGGATCAAGGAGGGCAAAGACGGGTCAAGGCGGGCAATGGCGGGTTAAGGCGGCCCCTTGACGGGCCTAAGAGGGTTATGGCGACCCTTTGCGAGTCATGGTGACTTCATGGTGGCCCTAGGTAGGTCTAGAAGGGTCAAGATAGCCAAAGGCGGTCCATGGCAGGTCAAGGCGCCCGCTTGGCCACCCCTTGGCTACCCTAGGTGGGCCTTGAAGAGTCGAGGAGGGTCATGACGATCTAAGGAGAATCAAGGCGGCCCAAGACGGGTCAAGGCGGCCCCTTGGCGGACCTAGGTGTGTCTTGGCGCCCCCTTGGCTATCGTAGGTGGGCCTAGCAGGGTTAGGGAGGGTTAAGGCGGTCCAAGGCGGTCCAAAACGGTTCAAGACGGTCCAAGGCTGTTCAAGGCAGTTCAAGGCGGTTCAAGGCGGTCCAAAGCGGTTCAAGGCAGTTTAAGGCGGGTGAAGGCGGTCCAAGGCGGTTCAATGTGGTCCAAGGCGGGCCATGGCGGCTTAAGGCGGGTCAAGAAGCCCCAAGGCGGTTCAAGGCAGGTCAAGGCAGGTTAAGGAGGCCCAAGGCGGGTTAAGGTGGCCCTAAGCGGGTCTAGAAGAGTCGAGGAGGGTCAAGGCGTCCCAAGACGGGTCAAGGCGGCCCTAGGTGGGTCTTGGCGCCCACTTGGCTACCCTAGGTGGGCCTAGCAAGGCGGAGGAGGGTCAAGGCGGTCCAAAGCGGGTTAAGACGGTCAAGGCTGTCAGGCGTCAAGGAGGTAGTCCGAAGGACTGTTCAAGGCGGTCCAAGGCGGTCCAAGACGGGTCAAGGCAGTCCAAGGCGGTTCAAAGCGAGCCATGGCTGCCTAGGCGGGTCAAGGCAGGTCAAGAAAGCCTAAGGCGGGTCAAGACGGCCCTAAGAGGGTAAATGTGGTTCAAGGCGGGTCAAGGAGGCCAAGG